>NC_063057.1:8955613-9145795 GCF_018812025.1 Megalobrama amblycephala | reverse complement strand
TTCCTCTGGATCATCTTATATGTTCCTGTGACACTTGCTGTTACCTCTAGGAAAGCTCTGTGTATGTTTAAATTTCAACTATATGCTAGTTGAGAGACTGTTTTTACATGAGAGGTCTTGTGTCACTTGTAAATGCCTGAATACAGTACATATGTAAGTTCTTCACAGGTTCTTGTTCTGTTTTAGTCTGATTTCCAGGGTCCAAAGAAGCAGGCTTCTGCTCTAGAGACCGACACGTCCCTGACAGATCACCCATCCCATGATGACCCAAAAATGCATGATGAAATCACACAGGTAAAGGAGTAATGCAGACAGGTTTCTCACTGGTTAAGCGTCTCACACACACGTTTCTAGTCTGGGCCTTATGGGGCCCTCCCTCAAACTAATGAATTTACAGTTAAGTTCTCACACACACACATTTCTAGTCTGGGCTTTATGGGGCCCTCACGTATGGATCTCAGTCTAAGTGATTTTATATCACTGAAACAGCACCTGTCATTATTTAAACTGAACTTATTGCAGGTGTAATTCAACACTTTACAAGCTGCTACATGTTCAGATTGAGTATTTTATATATATTCCTCTGGATCATCTTATATGTTCCTGTGACACTTGCTGTTACCTCTAGGAAAGCTCTGTGTATGTTTAAATTTCAACTATATGCTAGTTGAGAGACTGTTTTTACATGAGAGGTCTTGTGTCACTTGTAAATGCCTGAATACAGTACATATGTAAGTTCTTCACAGGTTCTTGTTCTGTTTTAGTCTGATTTCCAGGGTCCAAAGAAGCAGGCTTCTGCTCTAGAGACCGACACGTCCCTGACAGATCACCCATCCCATGATGACCCAAAAATGCATGATGAAATCACACAGGTAAAGGAGTAATGCAGACAGGTTTCTCACTGGTTAAGCGTCTCACACACACGTTTCTAGTCTGGGCCTTATGGGGCCCTCCCTCAAACTAATGAATTTACAGTTAAGTTCTCACACACACACATTTCTAGTCTGGGCTTTATGGGGCCCTCACGTATGGATCTCAGTCTAAGTGATTTTATATCACTGAAACAGCACCTGTCATTATTTAAACTGAACTTATTGCAGGTGTAATTCAACACTTTACAAGCTGCTACATGTTCAGATTGAGTATTTTATATATATTCCTCTGGATCATCTTATATGTTCCTGTGACACTTGCTGTTACCTCTAGGAAAGCTCTGTGTATGTTTAAATTTCAACTATATGCTAGTTGAGAGACTGTTTTTACATGAGAGGTCTTGTGTCACTTGTAAATGCCTGAATACAGTACATATGTAAGTTCTTCACAGGTTCTTGTTCTGTTTTAGTCTGATTTCCAGGGTCCAAAGAAGCAGGCTTCTGCTCTAGAGACCGACACGTCCCTGACAGATCACCCATCCCATGATGACCCAAAAATGCATGATGAAATCACACAGGTAAAGGAGTAATGCAGACAGGTTTCTCACTGGTTAAGCGTCTCACACACACGTTTCTAGTCTGGGCCTTATGGGGCCCTCCCTCAAACTAATGAATTTACAGTTAAGTTCTCACACACACACATTTCTAGTCTGGGCTTTATGGGGCCCTCACGTATGGATCTCAGTCTAAGTGATTTTATATCACTGAAACAGCACCTGTCATTATTTAAACTGAACTTATTGCAGGTGTAATTCAACACTTTACAAGCTGCTACATGTTCAGATTGAGTATTTTATATATATTCCTCTGGATCATCTTATATGTTCCTGTGACACTTGCTGTTACCTCTAGGAAAGCTCTGTGTATGTTTAAATTTCAACTATATGCTAGTTGAGAGACTGTTTTTACATGAGAGGTCTTGTGTCACTTGTAAATGCCTGAATACAGTACATATGTAAGTTCTTCACAGGTTCTTGTTCTGTTTTAGTCTGATTTCCAGGGTCCAAAGAAGCAGGCTTCTGCTCTAGAGACCGACACGTCCCTGACAGATCACCCATCCCATGATGACCCAAAAATGCATGATGAAATCACACAGGTAAAGGAGTAATGCAGACAGGTTTCTCACTGGTTAAGCGTCTCACACACACGTTTCTAGTCTGGGCCTTATGGGGCCCTCCCTCAAACTAATGAATTTACAGTTAAGTTCTCACACACACACATTTCTAGTCTGGGCTTTATGGGGCCCTCACGTATGGATCTCAGTCTAAGTGATTTTATATCACTGAAACAGCACCTGTCATTATTTAAACTGAACTTATTGCAGGTGTAATTCAACACTTTACAAGCTGCTACATGTTCAGATTGAGTATTTTATATATATTCCTCTGGATCATCTTATATGTTCCTGTGACACTTGCTGTTACCTCTAGGAAAGCTCTGTGTATGTTTAAATTTCAACTATATGCTAGTTGAGAGACTGTTTTTACATGAGAGGTCTTGTGTCACTTGTAAATGCCTGAATACAGTACATATGTAAGTTCTTCACAGGTTCTTGTTCTGTTTTAGTCTGATTTCCAGGGTCCAAAGAAGCAGGCTTCTGCTCTAGAGACCGACACGTCCCTGACAGATCACCCATCCCATGATGACCCAAAAATGCATGATGAAATCACACAGGTAAAGGAGTAATGCAGACAGGTTTCTCACTGGTTAAGCGTCTCACACACACGTTTCTAGTCTGGGCCTTATGGGGCCCTCCCTCAAACTAATGAATTTACAGTTAAGTTCTCACACACACACATTTCTAGTCTGGGCTTTATGGGGCCCTCACGTATGGATCTCAGTCTAAGTGATTTTATATCACTGAAACAGCACCTGTCATTATTTAAACTGAACTTATTGCAGGTGTAATTCAACACTTTACAAGCTGCTACATGTTCAGATTGAGTATTTTATATATATTCCTCTGGATCATCTTATATGTTCCTGTGACACTTGCTGTTACCTCTAGGAAAGCTCTGTGTATGTTTAAATTTCAACTATATGCTAGTTGAGAGACTGTTTTTACATGAGAGGTCTTGTGTCACTTGTAAATGCCTGAATACAGTACATATGTAAGTTCTTCACAGGTTCTTGTTCTGTTTTAGTCTGATTTCCAGGGTCCAAAGAAGCAGGCTTCTGCTCTAGAGACCGACACGTCCCTGACAGATCACCCATCCCATGATGACCCAAAAATGCATGATGAAATCACACAGGTAAAGGAGTAATGCAGACAGGTTTCTCACTGGTTAAGCGTCTCACACACACGTTTCTAGTCTGGGCCTTATGGGGCCCTCCCTCAAACTAATGAATTTACAGTTAAGTTCTCACACACACACATTTCTAGTCTGGGCTTTATGGGGCCCTCACGTATGGATCTCAGTCTAAGTGATTTTATATCACTGAAACAGCACCTGTCATTATTTAAACTGAACTTATTGCAGGTGTAATTCAACACTTTACAAGCTGCTACATGTTCAGATTGAGTATTTTATATATATTCCTCTGGATCATCTTATATGTTCCTGTGACACTTGCTGTTACCTCTAGGAAAGCTCTGTGTATGTTTAAATTTCAACTATATGCTAGTTGAGAGACTGTTTTTACATGAGAGGTCTTGTGTCACTTATAAATGCCTGAATACAGTACATATGTAAGTTCTTCACAGGTTCTTGTTCTGTTTTAGTCTGATTTCCAGGGTCCAAAGAAGCAGGCTTCTGCTCTAGAGACCGACACGTCCCTGACAGATCACCCATCCCATGATGACCCAAAAATGCATGATGAAATCACACAGGTAAAGGAGTAATGCAGACAGGTTTCTCACTGGTTAAGCGTCTCACACACACGTTTCTAGTCTGGGCCTTATGGGGCCCTCCCTCAAACTAATGAATTTACAGTTAAGTTCTCACACACACACATTTCTAGTCTGGGCTTTATGGGGCCCTCACGTATGGATCTCAGTCTAAGTGATTTTATATCACTGAAACAGCACCTGTCATTATTTAAACTGAACTTATTGCAGGTGTAATTCAACACTTTACAAGCTGCTACATGTTCAGATTGAGTATTTTAAATATATTCCTCTGGATCATCTTATATGTTCCTGTGACACTTGCTGTTACCTCTAGGAAAGCTCTGTGTATGTTTAAATTTCAACTATATGCTAGTTGAGAGACTGTTTTTACATGAGAGGTCTTGTGTCACTTGTAAATGCCTGAATACAGTACATATGTAAGTTCTTCACAGGTTCTTGTTCTGTTTTAGTCTGATTTCCAGGGTCCAAAGAAGCAGGCTTCTGCTCTAGAGACCGACACGTCCCTGACAGATCACCCATCCCATGATGACCCAAAAATGCATGATGAAATCACACAGGTAAAGGAGTAATGCAGACAGGTTTCTCACTGGTTAAGCGTCTCACACACACGTTTCTAGTCTGGGCCTTATGGGGCCCTCCCTCAAACTAATGAATTTACAGTTAAGTTCTCACACACACACATTTCTAGTCTGGGCTTTATGGGGCCCTCACGTATGGATCTCAGTCTAAGTGATTTTATATCACTGAAACAGCACCTGTCATTATTTAAACTGAACTTATTGCAGGTGTAATTCAACACTTTACAAGCTGCTACATGTTCAGATTGAGTATTTTAAATATATTCCTCTGGATCATCTTATATGTTCCTGTGACACTTGCTGTTACCTCTAGGTAGGGCTGCACAATTAATCGAATTTCTAATTGCAATCACAATTATGGATGCCAAGATTACTGTCTGGCAGCAGATGGCACTAAACATAATTCAGCCATTACCCTAGAGACCTCGTAAACTAAACCGTTTTCTGTTTCTGAAAAGTGTTTAAATGATTTAAATAGATATTAAATAGATACAGATTGTGTATTTGCTATAGTGTTCATCACTGTGCCAAATACTTAAATATTTAGACTTAATAGGCTATTTATTTTCAAACTTTTTTACATTTTAATCTGGACTACAACATGCCCTAGATATTGTCTGAAAGTGTTTGGTTTTTTTGGGGGGTTTTTTCGGTCAAACTTTACATTACGGCTTCATTAGTTAACAAACTGCCAATGAAAAATTGATTCTAAACATTAATTAGTCTTAGGTAATTCCAATTTTAACACTGTTAAAATCAAAAGTTGCAACTGTTTAATGAGCTAACGACTAGGAGATGTAACAAAGATGAATAACTTGTGTAGCAAATGTAGCTATTGCTCATTTTGAATTTGAATGCATTAACTAACTGAGATCTTATTGTAAAATGATACCTATTGGTCTTTATAGTTCTTTTGCATTTTAATCTGTGTACATTTTTTTTTTTTTTTTTTTTTTTTTTTAACTTTATACATCTTTTGTCTATTGCTTAATTGTATTTAAATGTTCTGTTATTTTTGTTGTAAGAAAATGGTTATTAAACCTGTTATACTGTATTATGACAACACATTTTTGCGAATAAGTTTGTGTCGTGATAATACCATTAGGGCTGGTCAGAATACCTTTTTTTTTTTTTTTTTTTTTTTTTTGATTCGCAGCTCAGTAGTAAACGGCACTGAATATTCAAAGCTTCAGCGGGAGGGGGCTGAAGATATTTTTATTAAAGGCATGTGTAACGAGTATAAATATGGTGTGGCCCCTTTAAGAGCTGCACACTCTTGGTTGAACTGTGTCGAACTCGAACACATGTATGTGGGTTATTTCTGTTTTTCTGTTGCTCATTTAAAAGTTATTTTTAATGTGTATTTATTTTAATTCTATTTAGATGTTTACTGAAGGGTTTGGCCTGGTAAATTATTCCGAAAGTGATGAGACTGATGATGAGAAAGACAACCCTACCTCTTTTGTTCGACAAAAGACAAGGAATGAAAACATTCAGGTATGCCTCAGATGCAGTACTTTAAATTCTTGTGTAAAGTTTTTCTAAATAGTTCAAACATTTTTTTCCCTGTGACTGGTTTTAATAGAGTGTAAGCAAAAATGTATAATCGTACATTAAAATGACTCCCTTTTTGCCAGATGGATGGGGTACCTGATTATTCTGACCCTCTGTTTGACTCGAGTGAGAGTATAGTTGATGAAACTGATGAGGAGTCCAGTTCTCAATCAGACAAAGTTGTTCCAAAGCGAAGGACAAAAAGCATTTCGGTATGCAAATGATTTTATTAAATGATTTTGATAGAATGTGAACAACCATACCATGACCAAACTCCCTATTTGCAGATGGATAAAGTACCAGATTGTTCTGTTCCAAGTGATGAAAGCACAGATGAGATTGACACTATGTCGGAAATGGCTCCACAAAGGCCAAAGAGAAGCTGTCACCATCCTGTAAGCCTAATTTTTTTATGCTTTGTTACTTAATGGTTGATGCTACCCAAACTCCAGATTTTGTATGTAACCGACCCGGAAACGGCATTCCTTACGTCACGACTTAACAAGCGAATAAGGTCTCCATAAACGTAAACTTCAAATACCTTTCATAGTCAAACTATACTAACAGTAACTTAAGATTTCTCATCCATTAACATGATGCCAGTCCATTGTTGCTCCAAATAATATTGAAAGGGGTGTGCCACCTTATGCTTTTCTCTATATTTGGCACACTGTCAATGATTTTAGTCTCTTGGTCTAACTTTTAATTAATAGTTCATTTTTAATTTCTAATTTAATTTACTTGTTTAAAAGCTCTCTACATTTTTACCTAGGTTCCTTACAGAATGTATGTCATCCCAACATGCAGTAGGCAGTTCATTGTTTAGTCAGTTTTTCATGCTAAAGTTTATATATACATATATACACATTGAATGGAAATTGATTGCAACCAACAGTTTTAAGACTTGTATGTCGTTCAGGCTGGCTAATGGTAATCTATGCTTGTCCAATTGAAACTAAATGCTCTGTGTTTGTAATAAACAATATATAACATTATAAACCTATTAAGTAGTGCAAACTTCTGGTCAAAATGAGTGATCTGTATTTATTTCTATCATGTTATGAAGGATCACTAATGCACATAAATGATTGATGACCTTCATTTTGGGGGACTAATCCTGTTAACCTTTTCTTTTTCTTTTTTGAAAGATTCAAAGGCATCTTGTAGAATCAGATGACTCATGTGGCGATAGCGAAGATGAGTATATTCCAGATCCCAGGGAGGAAAGTACAGGGGAAAGCAATGACAGTGACTGCAGCTTGAAGTTATCTCTGGAAAATAAACCAAAGTCATCTATTAGTCAAAGCAGAAGCAAGTCATCAAGTAAGAGCAGGTGCAAGTCTTCAGGTCAGAGCCAATTTGAGTCCAGTCAGAGCAGAAGATTTGAAACAAGTCAAGACTCTGTGCAAAGATTTTCCAATAGCAGAGATGAAAGAAGCAGAGAGAAAACAGGGCAAACATATAGTAAGAAGGCGATGAGTGTTTCAGTTCCTCTTGAAGAGCCCTCTGTCTATGTTAATGAAGTTTTAAAAAAAGAAGATGGGTCTAGAAGATACAACAAGAAGCATCACTGCTTGTTTTGTAGCCAAGTTGTTCAGAAAATGTCCAGACACTTGTCACGTAAACACAGCGACGTAGTTGAAGTTGCTAAAGCATTAAGTTTGCCAAAGAACTCGAAAGAAAGGAGACTACAGTTAGATTATATCCGAAACAAAGGAAACTTTGAGCACAACGTTGAAGTTTTGGAGAGCCGCAAAGGCCAACTCATCCCATGGAAGCAACCAAAGAAAAAAACTGAAGGACAAGAATTTACGCACTGTGTTTACTGCTACGGACTGTTCCGAAAAAAAGTGATGTGGAGACATTTTAAGGTTTGCAATTTTAAGCCTCAGGGCAAAAACTCTAAACGAGGAAAATCCAGAGTTCAAGCGTTGTGTGCTTTTGCAGAACCTGCTCCAGCTGGTTTTAGTGACGCATACTGGAAGTTCCTGAGCGAAATGAACCAGGACGAAGTTGCAGTTGCAGTTAAGGAAGACCGCTGCATTCTTGAGTATGGTCTCAGATTATTCAGTAAGAATGAGCACGTAACTAGCCAACATCAATATATCAGACAGAAACTCAGAGAGCTTGCCAGGCTGGTACTTGAAGCAAAAAAGGTGACGCATGTGAAGTCAATAAAAGAACTCATAAAACCTGAAAAGTACAGTCAGGTTGTCAGAGCTACAAGATGCCTTGCTGGTTTTAGTGACACAACTGGCAAATATAAACGTCCATCTCTTGCTCGCAAAGTTGGGCATGGCTTGCATGCTTTAGCTATGTTTATCAAGTCTGAAGGACTGATGAGGAAAGATCAACAGACTGCCAAAGATGCTGAGGAATTTGCACTGTTATATCAAGAAAGTTGGAAATTTGACATTGCGAGTCAAGCACTTACTCAGCTTAATCAGACCAAGTGGAATTCTCCTCAGGTTCTGCCGTTCACACAGGACGTCCAAAAACTTCATTGCTATTTGTCTGACAAACAGCAAGAACTACTTGATGCTCTTCAAAAAGAGCCTTCTCCATTAAACTGGAAAGACCTAGCTAAAGTGACCCTGGCAAATGTTATCCTCTTCAACCGCCGTAGATCAGGAGAGGTATCCCGAATGCCCTTGTCTGTGTACTTGTCAAAGGATACATCAGAAACTCATGAAGATGTTAACCTAGCCCTTACAGCACTCGAGCAGAAGCTTTGCAAACATTTTGTCCGGGTTGCCATAGTAGGAAAGAGAGGAAGGAAAGTCCCTGTTCTCCTTACTCCAGTAATGAGGGAATCACTTGATGCTTTGACCGAGAAGCGAGAAGAATGTGGAGTTCTGAAAGAAAATGGCTTCTTGTTTGCATTGCCACACTCTGTCCATTACTTGAGGGGTTCTGATTGCATTAGGCAGTTTGTGAACGAATGTGATGACATCAAACATCCCGAAGCGCTAACTTCAACAAAACTAAGGAAACACATTGCTACTCTGTCAACCGTTCTAAATCTGAAAACAACAGAACTCGACCAGTTAGCAGATTTCCTTGGCCACAACATTGCAGTCCACAGAAAGCACTACCGTCTTCCAGAAGGCACCCTCCAGCTGGCTAAAATTAGCAAAGTACTTTTAGCTCTGGAAAAGGGACGGCTAGGAGAGTACAAGGGGAAGAATCTGGATGAAATTCAGCTTGATGTGACTGGTATTAAGCCTTTTTTTTTTTTTTTTTTTGTCCATCTGTAAATCATTCTCTTTTAGAGATGTAGCATTTAAATAGAGTAGTAAAATTGAATTGAGTTGTGGTTAGTAGAATGGAATTAAATAGGACAGAATAACATACTCATGGGGAGAGCAGGTTTTATAGTTATAATAGACCATAACTGGACCGTTTTAGACAGTCCGTTCAGTTCTTTATCAAGTATTTTTGCCTACTCTTGTTGGGTTGATCCCAGTTTCAGCTTTCCAACTCATTCATATTCTATTACTATTCTATTCATATTCTATTCTGTTATTATTTCAGAGGCTGTTGACGTGGACATGGATGAGTGCTCTCAAGAAGAAGGTGTGTCTGTATGATTTTTTTTTTTTATTATTTATTTAATGTTTATGAATGACCTTATTTAAATTAACTGATTAAAATTAGATTCAACTTTGTCACTGTGCAGAGTACAAGTACAGAGCCAATGAAATTTGGTCCAAATTGGCCAATCTTAATTGGCCAAATTGGCCGTTCTTATGGAGATGACATGACTACTTCGAGCTGTTTACAAAACTCTGCTGCTTTTTATTAGTTTATGTAAATACGCCATTTTCTATATAAAAAATACTAGTGCTGTTAATCAAATAAAAAAAAAGTAATCACACTTTTTTCTGAAATTGAGATTAATCCCACCTAACATTGTTTTTAAACATTATTTTTATATCAATATTCAAAAATGCACAAATAACTTAGTATATTTTTAATATTTGTTTAATGCTGTCTTTTATTGATACCAATACTACTGATGTCTTTACCCCCCCCCTTTTAATATTTTACAATTGACTATAGCCATTTAACTATACAGTATAATTGAGAACTATCATTTTTAACATTTATTAGACTTTAAAAAATAACCCATTATAATAAATTACATATTTAGCTACCTGAGCCCTTAAAGGTGCTCTAAGCGATGTCACATGTTTTTAGGCCAAAACATTTTTTGTCACATACAGCAAACATCTCCTCATTATCCGCTAGCTGCCTGTCCCCTGAACACACGTTAAAAAAATGTGGTCTCTGTAGTCGCCACAAGCTCCAAAAATGGCAACAAAAACAAACTGGTGCAGCCTGGACCACGAAACATAATAAACGCGCTCCAGCCAATAACCGATCAGAATGATTTTAAATGCGCCTTCATGACTGTTTCAGGAAGCACGGATGGGAGGGGAGGAGGAGGAGGAGGGAGGGTCTAGCTAGCCTCTGTTTTGTTTGACAACACTAAGAACGTCAACAGGAAGTTACTCCACCCAGGATCGCTTAGAGAACCTTTAAGCAGAAATATACAGAAATTGAATAAAGTTATCAAACACTAAATTCTAAATTAAATACAGCTCAATCCTTAAAGCTACAAAGGTTAAGTTAAACAAAGTTAATGATTTCCTCTTGGTAAATGGTTTCTTCTTCTTTTCCGATGAAGTTTAACAGTGGTTAAAATGCAGTGGTTAAAATTAAAACGACTATAATGCTGTGTACCAAACTGAAAGTGTCACAGGCACGCCAGGCTCTACCTTCACACAGACACAGCTCACGTCATCACCGGCGTTTTAATCACGCACACCTGCAGCCCATCACCACCCTCATCAGCAGCAGCACAAAAGACTCACGCACTCACTCAGTCACTGTCCAGTCTCGTTTGCACATGGTCTTACCTGCTTGCTTACCTCAAGGACTCCACTGAAGATACTTACCCTCGTTTCCTCATTGTCTCCTCTTCCTTCGTGAGTTCATCTATTTCTGCTCCAGCTCAAAGTCTGTCATCCATCTGCCATTACTGCAACACAAAGACAAGTATCAGTTCTACATCCATATCTGCCATCGTATTTACCTGCTATCACTTACCTGCACTCTGTCACTCAACTGGTTGTTCAATAAACATTATTACCTGCTTTCCTGTGTCGCTGTCCCCTTCTGTGTTGTAACGGAAGACCGGCCCAACACCGCTGAACACCAGTATGAGTACCGCGGATCCATTCCAAGAGGTCATAGACGCATTGCGCCGAGCACTCACAGCCACTCCACCCGCATCTTCACCAGCAAGCACTTCCGCATCCACCGCCGCCTCTTCCTCACCACCTGCCGTCGCTAGTCCCCATGGCCAAACCGGCACCCTTCTCTGGTTCGGAGGAGGATTGCAATGGATTCCTCCTGCAATGTTCGCTGGTCCTGGAGATGCAACTGCACCTGTATTCCAACGACAATGCTAAGGTAGCTTTTATAATCTCTCAACTAGCAAGGCGCTTCGCTGGGCTGAACCGCTCTGGTCCCAGAAAAATTCCATTACCCAGTCTCATTGCTCACTTCAAAGTCGTCTTTGGAAGACCCGCGTGGGATTCATCCATCGGTGAGCAGTTATACCAATTGAAACGAGGTTCAATGACTGTTAACGACTATGCTCTCCAATTCAGAACCCTTGCTGCAGCTAGCAGATGGAACGAGCAGGCCCTTATCACCACATATTGTCAAGGGCTGCATACGAGGATTCCATCGGGCTTGAACACTTCATTCAACTATCCATCAGATTTGCCACTCGAATGCAGTCTTGTCTCAGAGCACCAGGGCCAGCCGCTTTTCCATCTTCACTCCGCCGACCAGAATCCGTCAGCTCCCCAGAACCAGCCAATGAACCCATACAAATTGAAAACACTCGTCTGTCTGCGGCAGAGACGGTTGACCCAGAACTTATGTTTATATTGTGGATTATCTGGGCATTACATCTCTGAATGCCCCACTCGCCCAGTTCATCCCATGGTGAGTGTGATTATTCCCTCTATTAATAAGATGAAACCACTCACCACTATTGTAAAACCTTACTGCTGCCGGTTTGTCTCTTCCAGTCAGTGCCCTCCTCGATTCTGGGTCAGCTGGTAATTTCTTATCCGGCGCCCTCTGCCGACAGCTCGATCTCAAGACAACAGCCACGCCGTCGACTTACCAGATCCACTTGGTAACTGGAAGGCTCGTCAGCCGAAGTCAAGTGCGCTTCAGCGCAGGCCCGATCCAACTTCAAGTCGGCATCCTCCACGTTGAGCAACCCCATCTGCTGGTTCTGGAGGAATCCACCGATCTTCAGGGCGCCCGTGGTTGGAGCAGCATAACCCAGTCATTTCATGGAATACTGGGGAAATCCTGAAGTGGGGTGACAACTGCTTCCTGGACTGCTTTCCTGAGTTTCCTGTTCCAAGCTCTCCTTGTTTTGAAGAATTACCAGTCTGTGCTACGTCTTTAAGAAAGCCCCCTAGACAACCGTTCAGTGGACATTCCCCAGTGTTACTCCCACTTCAGTGATGTCTTCTGCCCAAGAAAGCCTCCACACCGGCCATGGGACTGCGCTATTGATCTGCTTCTGGGTGAGCCAGTGCTCCAAGGGAAGATCTATTCCCTATTCCCCTAGTAATGTCACAGACTAGCCAGGCTCTACCTTCACACAGACACAGCTCACGTCATCACCGCCGTTTTAATCACGCACACCTGCAGCCCATCACCACCCTCATCAGCAGCAGCACAAAAGACTCACGCACTCACTCAGTCACTGTCCAGTCTCGTTTGCACATGGTCTTACCTGCTTGCTTACCTTAAGGACTCCACTGAAGATACTTACCTGTGTGTTCCCTCGTTTCCTCATTGTCTCCTCTTCCTTCGTGAGTTCATCTGAGTCTGCTCCAGCTCAAAGTCTGTCATCCGTCTGCCATTACTGCAACACAAAGACAAGTATCAGTTCTACATCCATATCTGCCATCGTATTTACCTGCTATCACTTACCTGCACTCTGTCAACTGGTTGTTCAGTAAACATCATTACCTGCATTCCTGTGTCGCTGTCCCCTTCTGTGTTGTAACGGAAAGACTCGTACCAAAAAATTGCTGATCTGTATAACACCCCATAGGTGCATCTCAAAAAATTAGAAAAGCAAACATTCTTATATTCTAGATTCATTGCAGACAAACTGAAATATTTCAAGAGTTTTTGTTGTAATTCCGATGGTTACAACTTGTAGCTTAGGAAAATTAAATCAGTATCTTAAAAAATAGAATATTTTCTCAAAGATCAATTAAAAAAACAATATCCAAAGGTTTAATTATGTACTCAATACTTGGTAGGGGCTCCTTTTGGAAAAAAAATCCTGCAATGCAGCGTGGCATGGAGGCGATTAGTCTGTGGCACTGCTGAGGTATTATTAAAGCCCAGGTTGCTTTGATAGCGACCTTTAGCTTGTCTGTATTGTTGGGTCGGATGCTACTTATCTTCCTCTTGACAATATCCCATAGATTCTCTATGGGGTTCAGGTCCAGCGAATTGGCTGACCAGTCAAGCACAGTAATATTATGGTCAGCAAACCACTTAAAAGTAGTTCTGGCACTGTGGGTAGGTGCTAAGACCTGCTGCAAAATGAAATCCGCATCTCCAAAAGCTTGTCAGCAGAAGGAAGCATAAAGTACTCTAAAATCTCCTGGTAGATGGCTGCATTGATTTTGTACTTGATAAAACACAGTGGACCAACACAGATGACATTGCACCCCAAATCATTACTGACTGTGGAAACTTCACACTGGACTTCAAGCAACTTTGATTCTGTGCCTCTCCACTCTTCCTCCAGACTCTGGGACCATAATTTCCAAATAAAATTCAAAACTTGCTTTCATCTGAAAAGAGGACTTTGGACCAATGAGCAACAATCCAGTTCTTTTTCTCCTTAGCCCAGGTGAGATGCTTCTTGCTTTGTTTCTGATTCAGAAGTGACTTGGTTCTAGGAATGTGACAGTTGTAATGTGACAGTTGAAGATGTCTGTGTGCTGTGGCTCTTGATGCACCGATTCCGGCTTCGGTCCACTCCTTGTGAAGCTCTCCCAAGTTCTTGAATCTGCTTTTCCTGATAATCTTCCCAAGGCTGCAGTCATCCCTGTTGCTTATGCACCTTTTCCTACCATGCTTTTTCCTTCCAGTCAACTTCCTATGTGTATATTTCGATACAGCTCTCTGTGAACAGCTAGCTCTTTCAGCGATGACCTTCTGTGGTTTACCCTCCTTGTGTAGGTTGTTGATGTTCATCTTCTGGACGACTGTCATATCAGTAGTCTTCCCCATAATTGAGGTTGCATGTTCTAAACTAGTTTAGGAGGTACCCAATATTTATACTCAAAACTAATCAAGCTCAGTGGAATATTTTCATTTTTTGAGATGCTCTTTTTTTTTTTTTTTTTTTGGTTTTTTTTTTTTTCATTTTCCCAAGCTGTAAGTTGTAGTGCTGCAACAACGTGTCGACGTAATCAATTACGTCGACTACGAAAATACATCGACGTGCGTGAAATGCGTCAACGCGTCACATTGTTTACATTCATCTTGCGTAATGGCGGCTTCTGCTCCTGGGAATGGAGAAAGTTCTATTCTATCACAAAAACCTAGACCACGATTATCAAAAGTATGGGAATACTTTAAACAGAGGCCAAATAAAATGGTCCTTTGTTCCCTTTGCAAAAACGAGATGGCGTACCGCGGCAGCACAACTGCGATGCACGAGCACTAGGGGTGTGACATGAGATTAAAATGTGACTAGATTAAAATGTGACGAGATTTCTTGTCGAGGTGAAAAGTAGTCTTGTGATATTGTCATGACAGAGTGTTAGGATGATTAGGAAAGAATATGCCACCGCAACGTTTACATTATGCCTCCACTGTCGTTTTGCTTTGTATTTAAATAAAAAAACATTTAATTCAGCTGGATAACGGTCGCCGCCGCTCCATATTTACAGAGTTACATGCCATCGTGAATGTGAAAGTAGACGCGTGGGCGCATTCAAACGAGATTTCTGATGAATATATCTCTCAATATGAAAGCTATTTTAGGATGGGCAGTGTAGTTGTAACAATCTCTTAGCTCTGTATCAAAGAAAAAAATTGGTCTTAATTGCACTTTGAATATTGAGAGAGTGTGATTATGGTTGCACTTATTGTAAAGTGTTACCATAAAAATGAATAACAGATTTCTCTTAATCTTATTAAGCACAAACAGTAAGGTTTCATTTGTTAGCATTAGTTAATGCACTGTGAACTATCATTAACTAACAATGACTATTTTTATTAACTAGCATAAACAAAGATTAATAAATACTGTAGCAAATATATTGCTCATTGTTAGTTGATGTTGGTTAATACATTAATGTTAATAAATGAGACCTTATTGTAAAGTGTTACCATTTTTATTCTGTTTTTTATTTCTACGATCAGTTTGTGGAAAGGAGTTCAATTAGGAGGTCAAAAGTTGTAGAAGCTCATAAATCACATGAGAAGTCAGTCAGTTGAAAAAAAAAAATTAATAAAAGTTGAAATATTATATTAGAAGTTGTACTTATAATTTTTTGTAAAGTTATCCAAAGGATTCAGTAGCTAATCCCCGTATCCGCTTACATATATTTATATATAATCTATTTTTAATCTCTATAATAAAATGTATAATTTAGATTTTGATATATATATATTGATATATATATTATATATATCTTCCAAGGGGTTTTTTCCCTCCTAGGACTTTTTTCCCAGTGTTAGCACGCTGGGTTTTTCTCCTAGGGGTTTTTTTCCACCCCTGGGAGTCAGCCGACATTGGCTTAATGTAGCACCATCTTGTATATGTTACATATTACCACGCTTGTTTGTACAGCTTATTTTTAACCACTTCCCTTTTTTCTGTGCTTCTAATATGTAAAGCTGCTTTGAAACAATTACCAATTGTAAAAGCGCTATATAAATAAATTTGACTTGACTTGACTTGACTAATCAAAAAAAAGAACACTAAATTAATAAAAAATATTTAATAAAAATAATCGTTAGATTAGTCAACAGAAAAAATAATCGTTAGTTGCAGCTCTAGTAAGCTGTAACCATCAGAATTAAAACAAAAAAACTCTTGAAATATTTCAGTTACTGTGCAATGAATCTAAAATATAAGAAAGTTTGCTTGTTTTAATTAAATAACAAAAATAAAGAACTTTTTTTTCATGTGTTTTCCATATGTTCCTTTTAATATAAGCCTTTACTTTAAACATAGACTGTGAATCATAGACCCCCCCCCCCCCACACACACAAAAAACCCAAAACAAAACGAACAAAAAAAACAGATGACACATCTCCACTTCATTCCACTATAGAAAAGGTAAAACTAAAACATTGTTGATGACAACACCCAGTATTGGCTGCTGTCATCTTGACCGGTTACGTCATTTGCCTTTGTCTGCACAGTAGTGATTTGGAGCCTGAGTCTGTACAGTAGTGAGCATTGGAGTGACACCGGATGCGAGCGACGCAACATGTCAAAAGACAATAGATCCCATTATAATCCGTGATATTGTCTACACTGGATGCGGCACGGAGCGATTCCCCATTCTATTTGTGACGTAGTCCAATGGTCATCGTGTCACGTTCAGTGTAGACAGCTTTTAGCTGTTGCGGCGCAACGCGATAAATCACGTCTGGTGTAGACACGGTGTGAGCCTTATCTGTGCTATCAAAGTCCTGTCCAAACTACTACAGACCAAATAGAAAGTTCAGTCATGATGCTTCACCCCATTTTTATAACATCATATGGCTAAATAAACTTAAAAAAAAAAAAAAAAACTCGAACATTTGAGCATTGACTTTTAAAGTTTCTGTATGATAGGTCATAATCTTGTCAGTGTTGCTTGCAGTTAATTTAGATTTTGATTTGTCTTTTTAAATAGATTGATTTTTCTTTTTAAATACTTTTTTTTTTTTTTTCTTGCACTCAGATGAATTTATTCCGGAAGCTGTAGACAGCGTGAAGTCCATTGAGGAACCAACTTCAACAGTATATTTGCAACCAAAAGCAAAGACGGCCAAAAAGAGAGGTGAGCTTAAAGTAAAGCAGATTGATGGTTCAGCTGATCTTTAATCCTTTGGGGTCTGAGGGTGTTTTTGGGCCCTGGAAAAGTTGACATATTAGAATTCTACTGACTATAAGTAACTACATAAGTAACTCAACTAAACCTAACCCTACCAGTCTACTAACACTCAGAGTTATGAGATCGACTATTCACTTTATTTTGATGGTTATTCATACCCTTAGTGAATATGACCAAAGAAGGCTGTGAAAATAAATCTGCATCGTTAATACTTTTGATCTTTTATTTAAAAAATCTACAAAAATCCCAACTTTCATTGGAGAATAATAATTTTAAATGGGGGGGAAATCTCATTATGAGAGAAATGTTTTTCTCTAATACACATTGCTCACAATTAATCATACCCTTTTATTCAATACTTTTTGCAACTTCCTTTTTCCCAAGATAACAGCTCGGAGTCATCTTCTATAATGCCTGATGAGTTTGGAGAACACCTGACCAGAGATCAGAGATCATTCCTCCATGCAGAATCTCTCCAGATCCTTCAGATTCCAGCTCCATGTTGGTGCTTCTTCTCTTCCCTTCACTCCACTCATTTTCTTTAGGGTTCAGGTCAGGGGACTGGGACGACCTTGGCAGAAGCTTCATTTTGTGCTCAGTGACACATTTTTGTGTTGGTTTTGATGTTTGATTTGGATCATTGTCCTGATGAGTCAGGTTTTGATTTTCATCTGTTGTTATTTGATAGAATCCATGATGCCATGTATCTGAACAAGATGTTCCGGACCTCCAGCAGAAAAATAAGCCCACAACATTAAAGATCCAGTAGTATATTTCATTGTACACATGGGCTATTTTTTTACCCCTGTGTGCACGAAACCAATTTTAAGTGTTTGTGTGTGTGTTTGTTTTTTGTATATATGTGTATAATATATAATTTTAATCAAAACCAGTAGTGTTTCAGATGGGTTTTTTTTTTTTTTTTTTTTTCAAATTAAGTTCATAAACATAACTTTTTTTTTTTTTTTTTTTAATGTATACTTAGGCAAACAAACTGCAGCCAGAAGATGCTGGTCCGCCGATGAATGTGCTGCAGTGGAAAAGCACCTCAAGAAGTTCATTACGAGGAACCAAGTCCCTGGAAAAATGGACTGTGAGCATTGCATTGAGGCAGAACCAGAAGTTTTAGGAACCCGAGACTGGAAGGCAGTCAAGTATTTCATAAAAAACCGCATTACTGCTTTACGAAGAAAAGTAGAGTAAAATAGTGTCCACTAGTGTTCAGCTTGGGACATGAGTTCAAAGTGTTTTCAGGTAAAGGTCACACTCTAAAAAATGCTGGGTTAAAAACAACCCAAGTTGGGTTGAAAATGGACAAACTGGGTAGTTTTATTTAAACCAAAAATTGTTTAAAAATTACTATATTTCTTGCTTAAAATGAACCCATAATATGTTGGAAATTAATATTTATTCAAGTTTAATAAACAAACATTTGAATAATACTTAAACAATAAACATTTATTAAATTGCTTATTAATAAATGCTCCTCTTTTATTATTGTTGCCTCTAGTAATTATGTGTCTGATTTTTAATTTAATTTGGGTTCATTTTAAGCCAGCCGTACAGTAACTTTTAAACAATATTTGGTTTAAATAAAACTACCCAGCACGTTGGGCAAACATTTAACCCAACCACTGGGTTTGTCCATTTTCAACCCAACTTGGGTTGTTTTTAACCCAGCATTTTTTAGAGTGAAGTCTTTTTTTCCATTGTTTTTATTTTATTATTCTCTTAAAGCATTCGTTCACCCCCCAAAAAAAGTTTATTTTTTAAATAAACTGTTATTCTAAACCCATAAGAAATGTTGAGTCTTCATTTTGAAGGAGCTAATGTTGAAGGCCCCATTAAATAAGACAAAGGTTACTGGTTAGGAACACAAAACTGCATTAGAAATGGATAAAAAATAACCAGGGAGAAACCAGATCTTTCCACCAACACTTCATTAGAGAAGTCCATTTCATGATCAATACAATGCAGACAAAGTTCAGTTGGTGTCTTGTAGGCTGAAGTAATTCAGACCAAAATTTGAGGACTCATTGGTTTTATAGGAGACTAGGATTTGAGATATGTTGAGCCGGAGGTCATTTTTCTAAATGTCATTTTACTGCTATGTTTTCTGCCTCATTATATTTTGCTCAGATCCAACCAATCATAGGAGTGACTAAGCTAATGGGTTTATGAGCTGATTAATTTAAAGGATATAAACTATAATCTATACAATTTTCTATGATAATCAAGGCCAAACTAATGGAAATGGTTGTTTCCAGATAGTAACCTTTGGTCCTTGCTAGGATATAAAAACTGGAAATGTTTGTGTCTGTGAAAGTGGACCCCATAAGTTCTAAATGTTGAAACCAGAACCCCACAAGTGACCAAAAAACACACATGGGAGAAAATTTTGTCTGAATTGTCACATTGAAGTTATATTTGTTATTAGGAACTGTTTATTATCTTGCATGATTTTTTATATGTGCATAGATACACTGGAAAGGGTGGACCCCACAACTCGCCAAAAAACGGTGGGCCCCCTTATGTGAGGAAAACAAGAGTGTGTGTGTGTGTGTGTGTGTGTGTGTGTGTGTGTGGTGTTAAACTTTTTTACAATTCTTGTATAATGCTAATTTGGAAATAAAGCAAGAGATGGAGAGATGCCTGACACTCATTACTGACTACAGTTGTAAAACTCATCACAGCTGGTAAGTACACAAGTAGAAAAAGTGATGAACTGATGTTACTTTCAGGAATTATCTCAAGTGGTTAGAATTGTGTTTTTTATTTGCTTGTTTTAAAAGGTTTGACTGTAATGTGGTGTTTCAGACAGTATAATCATATATTAAGTCACATGCCTCTCTCTCTCTACAGACAGTGGGAATATGAGGTTGGTTAATGGTCACAGTCGCTGTGCTGGTAGAGTGGAGGTTTTTCATAGAGGTCAGTGGGGAACAGTGTGTGATGCTAATTGGGATTTAAATGATGCTGCAGTGGTGTGTAGAGAGCTGGACTGTGGAGAACCTGTAGATCAGGGGTCATCAACTATATTTGTCCAAGGGCCAGAATTTTTCTCTGCAGACACTGTAAGGGCCAGATACTCGTAATATAAAATAAAATTCGAATTGTATCCTAATATGTTATTATTTGATATACTAATTCTAATTCCAAATGTATTTTATTTTTTACATATTACCTGTACTGCAGCAAGCCACCAGGGGGCGATAGCGATATTTTAGGCTTCATTTTTGTGAGGCTGTCAAGCTGTCCATCACTGTCACGCAATTGTGCGCTAATCCCAGGCAAGGAAAATTTTGACATTTGTGAAAAAATGAGCACGTGAAACAATAAAAGATGTTCAATGAGAGAACGCGTTTATCGTCATTCTTGCCTGAAGGCAGGCTATGGCACAAGCTACTTTTCAGAAGGGTTTTTTTTCCCGTTAGATTTAAAAATAAACAAATATGGAACGGACCCGAATATTCAAATATTCGTTCGGTGGGTTGGTATTCGATTTGAAAATTTGACATTCGAATATTTTTTATTTTTTATTTTTTGCACACCTGGGATCCCCCGCGAAACGATTCTCATTCCCCCTTGAATAAGGCTGGCGACACACTGGCTGCGTGAGCGTCTCAGCTGCGTGGCGTGTCCGTTTTTATTTCGGCTCCCATATTTAACAGGTTGGAGTTTGCACACTGAGACACGCGTCTCAGGCGCGCTCGAGCCACGCGGAAAACGCGTGCATGCTAGAAATAGAACTTTGAGAATTGAATTGTTCCAGCAACGGGAGTGTTCAGAACAGCGGAGTTTGTATGGACCGAAGTGCATGTCTGAGCTTGTGTTTTGTTGCTTTGACACTGTGGAAAATACAATAATAGAAACAAAATGTATTAGCATTTTTACCCGTTATTATCAATCTAAATTAATCTCGTTTTTAATTTAACTTAATTTCGTTTTTCTTTACTTAAATTTCATTTTTCTTTATTTAAATTTCGTTTTTTCTTTATTTAAATTTCGTTTTTGTTTATATAAATTTCGTTTTTCTTTATTTAAATTTCGTTTTTTCTTTATTTAAATTTCGTTTTTCTTTATTTAAATCTACCCTTACTGTGCCAATTTGTTAGTCAGAAAAATATTAGACTACCTTAAAAGTATTGCTTAATTTAACAGACCTGTGTGTGTGCGTTTTATATCACTAGTGCAGTGTCCGTTCTCGGTAGATCATGCAACGTCAACTGGCGGCCCGCGGGCCAAATCCGGCCCGCCAGAGATTTCCATCCGGCCCCCAGAATAATACTGAATTCAGGAATAGCCTTGTAAGAGGAAAAAAGTTTAGGGCTGGTCCGAATACCATTTTTTGAGCTTCGAAGCTTCGGTAGTAATGAACATCGACTCTTCGGAGAGAGGGGCTGAACATATTTTTCTCTCTAATAAAGGCAGGAATCTGTGTCTGTATGTCCGTTTGCATTTTTATTATTTCGAGAACCGTTCATCCAATCGACTTCACAAGGCAGTGCAGTGTCGCATTTGGTGCAAGATGGACACGCGAGACGCGACACATTCAGAATTAATAAACTTTTAGTAAACTACAGTCAGAACAGCGCGAGCGGGAAGCGGCGCACCTCACGCGGGCAGGGCTTATGCTCCGAGAACGGACACTGCACTAGTGATATAAAACGCACACACACACAGGTCTGTTAAATTAAGCAATACTTTTAAGGTAGTCTAATATTTTTCTGACTAACAAATTGGCACAGTAAGGGTAGATTTAAATAAAGAAAAACGAAATTTAAATAAAGAAAAAACGAAATTTAAATAAAGAAAAAACGAAATTTATATAAACAAAAACGAAATTTAAATAAAGAAAAAACGAAATTTAAATAAAGAAAAATGAAATTTAAGTAAAGAAAAACGAAATTAAGTTAAATTAAAAACGAGATTAATTTAGATTGATAATAACGGGTAAAAATGCTAATACATTTTGTTTCTATTATTGTATTTTCCACAGTGTCAAAGCAACAAAACACAAGCTCAGACATGCACTTCGGTCCATACAAACTCCGCTGTTCTGAACACTCCCGTTGCTGGAACAATTCAATTCTCAAAGTTCTATTTCTAGCATGCACGCGTTTTCCGCGTGGCTCGAGCGCGCCTGAGACGCGTGTCTCAGTGTGCAAACTCCAACCTGTTAAATATGGGAGCCGAAATAAAAACGGACACGCCACGCAGCTGAGACGCTCACGCAGCCAGTGTGTCGCCGGCCTTATTCAAGGGGGAATGAGAATCGTTTTGCGGGGGATCCCAGGTGTGCAAAAAATAAAAATAAAAAAATATTCGAATGTCAAATTTTCAAATCGAATACCAACCCACCGAACGAATATTTGAATATTCGGGTCCGTTCCATATTTGTTTATTTTTAAAGTTTTAAAAAAAACCCTTCTGAAAAGTAGCTTGTGCCATAGCCTGCCTTCAGTCAAGAATGACGATAAACGCGTTCTCTCATTGAACATCTTTTATTGTTTCACGTGCTCATTTTTTCACAAATGTCAAAATTTTCCTTGCCTGGGATTAGCGCACAATTGCGTGACAGTGATGGACAGCTTGACAGCCTCACAAATATGAAGCCTAAAATATCGCTATCGCCCCCTGGTGGCTTGCTGCAGTACAGGTAATATGTAAAAAATAAAATACATTTGGAATTAGAATTAGTATATCAAATAATAACATATTAGGATACAATTCGAATTTTATTTTATATTACGAGTATCTGGCCCTTACAGTGTCTGCAGAGAAAAATTCTGGCCCTTGGACAAATATAGTTGATGACCCCTGCTGTAGATGCTCTTTCTAATGCACACTTTGGACAAGGATCAGGACGAATCTGGAGGAGTTATGTCAGATGTGTTGGTTCAGAATCCTCCCTGAAGGACTGTGAGTCAGCAGGATGGGGTAAAGCTTACTGTGATCATACTAAAGATGCTGGGGTCATCTGCTCAGGTATACTTTCCCAAACCCTGTCACACAGAACATGTTTCTCTGTACCAAAAACAATGTGTTTCATTGAATCCTCTTACCTATTTTTTTTTTTTTTTTAATTATACTTAATTATGACTAATAATAGGCTTAACTGCAGGTATTGTATACGCTTCAAGTTAGTAAAAATAAAAGTGGTGGGTTGAAGTTGAACAATATTTATTCTTATGCTATTAAAAGCCCTACATGCCTTGTTGGTCAGATCTTTTAACGCCATGTCAGATTGTCCAGATGCCGAGATTGTCAGACCCAAATAATTATAACAGATGACATGATTAATTTAGTGGTTCTTAATTCCGATCCTAGCACATATACATTGCCACACAGTGGCTCTAGGAAAAAAAATTACGTTGCGCACGTGCATTGGGTAAATATAAGAAGACGATTTCAAAGTTTGTTGCACAGTATGTTCTACACTTCCCGTAGCGCTATGACTGTGACCCACAATAGCACCCATAATCTTTCGACTTTTAGGAACACATGAGCTTGCATTATAAAGCGTTCCCAGATGATTTATTTTTTGTCCTAAAATCCTTTTTGTGTTCATCTTAAGAAGGAAAGTCGTATACATCTCAGATGGCATGAGGGTAAAAGATGAGTAAACGGTGAGCACATTTCCGGGTGTACTGTATTTTCTTATAATACAGAATAGCAAATGGGATTCCCTCTTAAGATTCATCAGTGGAAAGAAAGAAAAAGAGGAACAAGAGGAGGAGGAAGCCAAGCAAGAGAAACAAATAAGAAGTGTTGCAACTTTAAATCTGTTTTGAAATAAGTTGTTTTTTCAAATAAAGTTTTCCAAGTGATATGACTGTTTGCGTTTTATTTATTTATTATTAATTACTTACCCTGTAACTACATGAAATAAGAGGGTAACAAGCTCCACTTTAATTTACGGCCTGTAATGTCATATTTACCCTGTAACTACATGAAATAAGAGGGTAACAAAGTCCACTTTAATTTACGGCCCGTAATGTCATATTTACCCTGTAACTAAATGAAATAAGAGGGTAACAAACTCCACTTTAATTTACGGCTTGTAATGTCATACTTACCCCTTAGTTATAAAATATTTACAGTATAAATAATTTGTTATTTTTCTGGTTGTTACCCCTTTATTCCCAATACTTTACATATTGTTCCCCTATACTTACACATACTTACTGTATAGTTACACTATAATTATTGAAAGTTATGCTGTAAATTTGTTGTAATTACGCAGTACTTTCCGGGCTGTAATCTAAAGTGTTACCAAAAATCACAATAGTGTATTACTGATGTATTTATCATTGAATAAAACGTGAAAATATCTTGAGCTTGTGTTAACCACAGAGCATATTTCAAACATTTAATCAAAAACCCATTCAAAAACCCTACAGGGCAAGAGAACCGGAAGTGCTAAAGTGCTAACATTCTTCCGGGTTTTGGCCTACAAAAATGCATCATCCCTGCACCCCTCTACACAAGCGAGCTTTAGCAGAAATGCAGCACACCCGCTCAGTTTCATTTAGCCAATTATGGTTTTTGTGGGCCATTTGAAACTAAGCACTTTTGTGCAAAATAAGTACATTTCACATTAGTCACATGAATTATTAAGAGACAGTGTTGAAATGTTTCACAAAATTAAATTTACGTTATAACTTTTTTAAAATTGCTATTTTGCAGAAGTGTTTATTTTAAAGAGTTTATTATGTGTCATGCTAACACATTTGTAAATAAACTGGAGAGTTTCCTGTCTGTGAGGTAAAGACGACATCTCCCATAATTCTGCTCCATCTCGGCGTCATCAAGCTACTACCCTTTGTTTTGAATAGGCGACCTCTAGTGGTGAAAATGTACATATTGTTCCTTTAAATCTGTTCATCATGTAAAGTGATCGAGTCTCTTCAGAAAATTTGGACCAAACCACTCAATTTATATGGATTAGTTTTACAATCTCTTTATGAACTTTTTGAAGTGTCAAAGTGTCAGTTGCGTAGCTGTTCATGGAGGGACAAAAAGCTCTCAGATTTCATCCAAAAGATCTTTATTTGTGTTCTGAAAATGAATGAAAATTTGGAATGACATGAGGGTGAGTAATTAATGACAGAATTTTACTTTTTGGGTGAACTATGCCTTCAAGTGAAAATTGCCCATTACTGCCATATATTTTCAGTTGAAAGTCTTGTAATATGGCCTTGTAATATTTTATTTTATTTTTTATTTTATTTATGTGACCTGAAAGTAAGGTAGGAGGGACATTTTTTACTTACCATTTTAAGAAAATTCACTTAAAAAGCTCTCGTCCACACTGTAAAATACTCAAAGTGTGAAGGTGCAGTATAGGTTGCTTTGGCAGATACTGAAGGACTGGCTCTCTCTGCTGGTCACAAGGTGAACAACATGCTTATCTTCACTGAATGAGGGTTATGGCTTTTGTGGGCCACCTGAAACCAGTTAGGTCAGTTTTACATTAGTCAAAGCAATTATTTGACACACATGAAAGGAATAATTTTGTGATGTTTTCCACCCCATGGTGTAATTAGGGCTAATTTGGGCACTGTGCTCTTGCAAACGTTTATTAACTTAATTTTTAAACGCCATTTTACAATAGCATTCATTTTACAGAGTTGATTTTATTGCATGATATTGTCATGCTAACATATGTGTACACTAATACACAGTGTAGGACATTTACAGTTAGTTATCAGTGCTTTTTTCTCTTCTCTGCAGGTGTTGGGCTTTGATGCTGTAAATAAACTGGAGAGTTTCCTGTCTCCTGTAAGTCAAATATATGTGTGTGTGTGTGTGTGTGTGTCTTGATGTGTGTAGAGGAGGAGTTCATCAACGCTGACAGTTAGATATATATGGAGAAAGTCATAAAAGCCTCCTCTGATTTGTCACTGAAGTTGTTTGATGATTTCCTCTGTTGTGTCTAATAAGGTAACAGCGAGTGTGATTGGAGGGTGTTGGACCTCTTTCTCTCTCATTAAGGGGTGTGAGAGGATGCCTGTACTTCTGTATCATCAGTGCGGAGAAGCTTCACTGGATGTTGAATTAATCAAGCAGAGAGAGATGGAGAGATGCCTGACACTCATTTTACTGACTACAGTTGTAAAACTCATCACAGCTGGTAAGTACACATGAAACTAAAGATATTAAGTTATTTTTAGGAATGAAGGTGTCAGACTGTTATTTAATCACTTAAAATTAAAAAATACTGTAATGTGTTTTTTGTGTCTGTGTAATCACATTGTCACAATATTTTAAATGTGCTCCTGTGTTTAACAGGCAATTTTTTTCTTTCTTTCTCTTTCGCTCTGTCTTTCTCTCTCTGTTTCTCCCATTTATAAAGAGCTATTAATAAGTTTTACATGATGGTCTTCTTTTTATTAATTATAATATATCATTATCAAAATAATGTTATTATTTGTTATTTACAGAAACCCTAAAGGCCATTTGTTATTATTGTGTTTTTGCCTTGTTGTCTTGTGATCGCAATAATTTTGTACGTGATATCAACATCGTAAATTTTGTCTCAATCTTCTGTTATCTCAAAAAAAAGAAAAAAGAAAAAAAAAAAGAATCATGTCATGTCATGTTTCAAACATCATTCTATAATCATAAAATAAAATACCAATAAGAAAAATAAAATAGAGGACTCAACATGGCGGCGCGTTGATCACACCCGTTTACTCACGCTCCTACAACATTCGACAATTTCTCTGTCTAACAGCCTTAGTATCGTTCTATAACTTAACAAATATATAAATCACTGTAAACAATATAACAACACAATGACTTCGCGTACTACAAAGAAAAAACATGGAAACCAAGACGACTCCAACGCTGAGGCTAATCATCAAGCTAGCATGACAATCGAGGGTAATGTTAAAGAAGCCCACGCAAATACAGACAAAAACCAAGACAGCAACATTATGAGCGCAATCGCAAGCATGAGAGAAGACTTTTCAGTCAAATTCACAGGAATCCTCTCAGCCATACAGGAGGTTAAACAAGACGTCAAAGAATTTTCTAACAGATTGTCTACGGCGGAACAACGTATTAGCGACACAGAGGATCAAGTATCCGAACTGCAAAACACCGTAGATACCCTTCAGCAACAGGTGAAACTTCTTGGCGTTAAACTGGAAGACCAGGAAAATCGAAGTCGGCGCAATAATGTGCGCCTCGTCGGCCTACCTGAAGGCGCCGAGGGCTCGGATACGGTGGGTTTCCTTGAGAGATGGCTGCCTGAGGTACTGGGACCGGAATCTTTTACCAACCCGATAACCATCGAACGAGCTCATCGTTTACAGGAACGTCGAGATCGAAACACTCCCAGAACACTTATATACAGAGAAACACATCTGAAAAGACGGAAATACTACGAAGTGAAGCAACAGCTCAAGGCCATGGACATTCGTTACGGAGTAATATTTCCAGCGAAATTGCGCATCACTCACGCAGGACGAGACCGCACATTTGAGAGCCCAGTTGAGGTGGAGAATTTTATTCGCAACCTTAAGGATGCACACTGATAATCCTTCAGGCAGGAAGGCCGAATACAGAAGAATGGAGCCGTCTCTCTTTTCTTACGAGACTGGTAACGTATTTAGAGTAAAATAGGATTGATTGACTTTTCAAAGACACCTGACGGATGATATTTAGTACAGTTGTGATCAGTGACTTCTACAACTATCTATATTGTTTTTCAGTTATTTTCATTATAATTTGTTGTATATTCAGAAGTTGATTGATTGTGGTTACTTCAGTTGTTATTATAGGCTGTTGTTCAGTTTCTAATATGACCAGCCGTTTGTTGATGGGAGCGTGTAATGAACGAACATGCTCTTGATCCGCGTTATGCTGCTCCTAGCAATAGGATCGGTGACACAAAGTGTTGATTCTTTAGATTTTGTGTTAGGGGTAAAGTGCTGGCGAGTTCAGGGTGCCAGTACTAGTAAAAGCATCCTGTGTATGTTTTACTTTTTTTCAGTCATGGGGCAAATTGCATTTTATTGTAAACAAGCTAAGGGACAAGATTGTAATATTATGCAATTCTCAATCTATGCACTAATACTGTAATGGGTTCCATTTCAGAGTTAAAAATAACATATTGGAATGTGAGAGGCTTGGGGAAATTAACTAAAATTAAGCAAGTAATGACCAGAATTAAACAACTTAATCCATCAATTGTATTTTTGCAAGAATGCCATATTTCTTCAAATAACATAACACCAATACAAAGGCGGTGGAAAGGCCAAATTTACTCAGCTTTATTTTCTCCTAATTCTAGGGGGGTAATGATTTTAATACACAAGTCAGTTCCATTTCAAATATCCAAGGTTTTACAGGACACAGCAGGTCGTTACATAATTATACAAGGCTCTATTCTAAATGAAAACATTATTTTGGCAAATGTATATGGCCCTAATACAGATTGTCCGATTTTTTTTGAAAAATTATTTCTTTTACTGTCTTCTTTACCAGGAAAATTGCTAATTGCTGGAGACTTTAATTGCACAATATCTCCTAGTCTTGACCGCTCAACAGGTTTAGATACAACACACACACAGTCTAGGAAAAAGATATGGGACTACATAAAAGAACTCAATCTGTGTGACCCATGGCGTAGGTTATACCCCAGTAAAAGAACATATTCTTGTTGTTCTACTGTGACGAAGGGTCATTCTCGTATTGACTATTTTTTAATCTCCAATAACCTTTTTCCAAGAGTAACATTGTGTCAGTATGATTCTATTGTTATCTCAGATCATGGTCCAGTTTCTTTAGTTTACAAACCAGTAAGTGATATGAATGAAACTCGTCGCTGGCGCCTTCATCCAAAATGGTTACATGATCCGGATTTTATAAAATTTATTGGAGTACAGATAGATATTTTTTTTAAAGAGAATAAAAATGAAACTTCAGCTGCTATAAGGTGGGAAGCATTCAAGGCATATATTTGAGGTCAGATAATTTGTTATACAAGCTCAAAAACTAATAAAGTTAAATTGGAATTAGATTTATTGGAAAAAGAAATTAAACTTGCAGAGGAAAAAGCTTATTTAGACACTTCAAATACTATAGATCACAAACTTCTTAAACTTAGGGCTCAATACAACACCCTTTCCATAACAAAAGCTGAAAATAGCTTAATAAGACTGAAACAATCTTTCTATGAGCATGGAGAAAAGGCAGGAAAATTATTAGCATGGCAGATAAAAAAAATGGACACAGAAAAAGCCATTAATAGTATTGAAACTCTGAATGGGGAAACAACATCTAATCATTTAGAGATAAATAATGCTTTTGTTTCGTTTTATAAAGATTTATATAATTCTGAGTCAGCCCATTTTATTGAAGATCAAGCTCGATTTCTCAATGATCTTCAGTTCCCACTCATATCAGAAGAAGATAAAACATATTTAGATCGTACATTAGAAGAAAGTGAAATCTTGGAATCTATATCAAAGCTGAAGAATGGTAAATCTGCTGGCCCTGATGGTCTACCAATCGACATATATAAGCTTTTTAAAAACAAACTGATTGGTCCTCTAAAGGAAATGTACGCAGAATCATTTCAAAATGGCTATCTACCACCTACGCTGAGGAGTGCCTTAATTACTTTAATTTTGAAACCTGATAAGTCTGCTACTAAATGTGAGTCGTACAGACCTATCTCTCTACTTAATACAGATGTAAAGATCATTGCCAAAATCTTGGCATCAAGATTAGAAAAATGCCTACCATCTGTAATAGGTATAGACCAAAATGGATTCATCAAGAATGGTCAGGCTAGTCATAATATTAGGCGGGTCTTAAACATTTTGTATGAAAAAAGAGAAGCCTCAGACACATGTATTCTATCACTTGACGCAGAAAAAGCGTTTGATAGAGTGGAGTGGCTGTATATGAACGATGTATTAACTCGTTTTGGTTTTGGAGACTCATTTCTACGTTGGGTCAAAATTTTATACTTTAAACCAATAGCTGAAGTTAGGACTAATAATACGACGTCAAAACCTTTTAATATATATAGAGGAACACGGCAAGGATGTCCTCTGTCACCATTGCTCTTTATTTTAGCACTGGAGCCCTTAGCAATTGCAATTAGAAGCAACTCTATCATTAAGGGCATTAAAATTAAAGATCGTGATCATCGAATAGCGTTATATGCAGATGACACCATTCTTTTTCTGACAAGGCTTGAAAGATCCGTTCCAGCGTTGCTCGAACTGATTGACAGATTTGGAAAGTTCTCCGGCTATAAAATTAATAATACCAAATCATCAATACTCTTTTTAAATACCCATGAAAGACGTCAACCACCAATTGGGCATCCATTTATAAATGCAGTCGATGGCTTCAGATATTTAGGCATAATCATAACACCTACAGTTGACAGGTTAGTCCCTGCCAATTATAATCCAGTCATAGCCAAAGTCAATGAATCTGTTGACCGATGGTCCTCCCTACCAGTCTCATTGATTGGCCGTATAAACATTATTAAGATGAATATTCTACCAAAATTTCTGTATTTATTTCGCTCTATTCCACTTTCCCCTCCATTGGGTTTTTTCTCTAGTATGAAAAAAAAAATAACCAAATTCATTTGGAATAATAGACGTGCAAGGCTTCGCCTAACATTGCTATATCTTCCTTATGACAGAGGAGGCTTACGTTTACCCAATTTGCAGTGGTACTACTGGTCTGCCCAGATGGCTAATGCCACCTATTGGTTTTCCTCAAAGCCACAGTTACCCTGGGTAGAGATAGAATCGAAAGTTGTAAACGAAATGAGTATGGACCTGTATTTATACTCTGACTTGTATAAGAATCTAAAAAAGGCTACCAAAAATCCATTTGTTAAAAATACTTTAATAGTATGGAATGATGTTCAGCACATACTAGGAGAAGTTCCAACTCTCTCTTACTTTTCTCCTATTTGGGGAAACAGGGACTTCAGACCAGGGAATAATGACTCTGGCTTCAAACAGTGGGCATTAAAGGGTATCCGTAAGGTTGGAGATTTATTTGAGGGAGACACATTGATGACCTTTAGAGATCTTAATGAAAAATTTTGAATCCCAGTGACACACTTTTTTAAATATTTACAAATTCGCAGCTATATCAGTGTTAAGCAAAATTATTCCCTATCTAGACCATTACCAACAGAACTAGAAAAAGCTATGTTTTTTGAGGATCTTAGTACAAACCAAATTTCACAGTTTTATTGCAAATTTGTTAATAGCTCTAAAGAATCATCTGAATCCAAGAGAGTTGCTTGGGGTACAGATCTACAGTATGACCTTTCAGATTTAGAATGGAGCCAGATATGTATCAGAGCCCAAAATTTGTCAATTAATACTAGATTTAAGCTGATTCAATTTAATTGGGTAATGCGTACTTATGTAACCCCTGAAAAGTTAAATAAGTATAACCCAAATATTCCAGACATCTGTTTTAAATGCCAAAAACATAAGGGAACATTCTTTCATTGTATCTGGGAATGTGAGGTGATTAAGACGTTCTGGCAAAAAGTGACAACAGTGATTTCCTCAATAATCTCAAAACCATTTCCAGTGACTCCTGAAATATGTGCTTTGGGTTTAATTCCTGTAAATTTATCACTATCAGGTTATCATACTAAAATGATTGACATTTGTCTAGTTCTTGCAAGACGTTTGGTAGCATTTTACTGGAAGAACATAGAAGGTCCATCTATTGATCATTGGTTGAAGGATCTGGCACATTTTATTGCAATTGAAAGAATAACTTACAATATAAAGGGCAAACTAAAGGATTACCATAAAATTTGGGATCTTTTTATAAATTTCCTGGAAAATAACCAAATATCAACACAGGCAAGGTTAGATACCTCTCACTCTACTGATTGATACATGTTGTGCTTTTGTATTTGAGATATGTGGATATGTCTGTCTTAGCCTTTGTATAATAACTTTACCCATGTAATTGAATTTTTGGATGCTTTGGGGGTTGGGGGTTGGGGTGGGGGGTGGGGGTTGGGTGGTGGGGAGGGGGGTTGTGGGAAGGTGGTTAAAATATTTTAAAATGTATTTTCTTGGCTTATTTTCTTGTCATTTTACATGCTTAATGTTCAATAAAAATATGTTTAAAAAAATAAATAAATAAATAAAAATAAAATAAAAAAACATTTACAATGGAAGATAATGTGTGAATCTGTGAACTTACTCATCATCTCAATAATTTAGAAACAAGACGTAAACAATATATGTGTGTTAACATGATTTTAGTGTGGAAAAAATTACTAACCTTTTCTGTCAAATGTATCCACTTTTTTTCCATGACAATGTAATGGTATAAACCCTATAACAATGTTTTACAAAATTTTAGGATAAGTGATTTAAGTGCTATTATAAAATTATAAGCTTCACATTTCTCTCTTTAAACCCTAATTTTTTTAATAAAAAAGAGGGAGTATTGAAGTCTGAATATTCTTTTAAATATTCAGACATATGTGTCCCTTTTACAGTTGTCCCACTTAGTAATACTATGAATTAAACTCTTATCCCTTCATCTCTCTCATTGTTACTGATTAATATTTAGACGGTGTGAATGTGAGGTTGGTTGGTGGTAACAGTCGCTGTGCTGGTAGAGTGGAGGTTCTTCATAGAGGTCAGTGGGGAACAGTGTGTGGTGTTGGCTGGGATTTGGCTGATGCTGCAGTGGTGTGTAGAGAGCTGGACTGTGGAGAACCTGTAGATGTTCTGAGTGATGCTCATTTTGAACCAGGATCAGGACCAATCTGGATGAGTTTTGTTTTATGTGCTGGATCAGAGTCAACACTGAAGAACTGTGGGTCATTAGGATGGGCTAATGTGATCAACTGTGATCATAATAATGATGCTGGAGTCATATGCTCAGGTAAAGTATTTTACATATTCAAATTCATATCTTTGTAAGAGTTTTTTGTGCTTCCATATTGGCTTCTAATTTTTAAAGAATTTGATTTTAAAATGTTGACTTCAATAACAGATTTCATATTTATATTAGTTATGTGTGTGTGTGTGTGTGTGTGTATTTTACATCATTTATTAATTAAAAGACAAACAATGTAATGGCTTTTATGTACAAATCATTATCCTGAAGCCCCATAAATAAGCCGTGATTTTGTTGATCTATGTTGTCTTATTCAGAAGTCAGGCTGGTTGGAGGTTCTCGCTGCTCTGGGAGGTTGGAAATACTTGATAATCAGTCGTGGGTTTCAGTGTGTGCTGCTGCCTTTGACCAGCAGGATGCAGAGGTTGTGTGTAGAGAGCTGGACTGTGGGGCTCCTGTACAGGTGCTGGGAGAAGATGCTTTTGGAAAAGGAGACGCTCAGATGTGGACACAAGAGATTCAGTGCAGAGGAAATGAGTCTCAGATTCACCTCTGTTCAAATTCACCATCACTTAAAAAGAACTGTTCACATAAGCACAACACTGGTTTGCTGTGTACTGGTAAGAGTTTAAACAAAGCACATTAATTTCATTTATTATAACATTTTAAGTTCAAACTTGCTTTTTCTCGTACTTTCACAGACACATTGAATGTGAGGTTGGTTGGTGGTCACAGTCGCTGTGCTGGTAGAGTGGAGGTTCATCATAGAGGTCAGTGGGGAACAGTGTGTGGTGTTGGCTGGGATATGGCTGATGCTGCAGTGGTGTGTAGAGAGCTGGACTGTGGAGAACCTGTAGATGCTCTGGGTGATGTTCATTTTGGACTGGGATCAAAACTGTTTTGGATGAATAATGCAATGTGTACTGGTTCAGAGTCTACACTTAAGAAATGTGGATTCATGCAATCAATTGATCCTGATGTGTGTCTTGATAAGAGCGCTCAAGTCATTTGTTCAGGTAAGCTAAAGCTAAAAATTCAGTCCTAATGTACAAAACAATTGAACCAAAAGCAGTCATAATTTCATTTTTTGTGAGCATTTTCCATCTTCTTTTTACCACACAAACTGTTAAATTAGGCTGTAATAATCAGGAAACTTGTTAAAAATAAACTTTAGAAGCTTGTTTCTAACTCTACATTTTAATGTAATGATCTGTAAGGATTCATTCATAGACACTGTTGACATGAAAATGTGGGCAGATTTTACAGTAACTATAATAACTATTATAACTTTTTTTCTATATGAGCCATTTTTATATCTTACTATGAATGGCTTTTTGGACTGGAAAAAGTTTTGTTGACATGTAATATGTTTTCAAGTAAATATCTTTTATTTCAGAAGTTAAAGGAAAATATGATTTCTCATTATATTACTAATATATTGATTATATGACTGACTCATTATTGAAGTTCTATAACTAGAAATTTTGTTCTTTCCTGTGTTGTTCTTTCAGAAGTCAGGCTGGTTGGAGGTTCTCGCTGCTTTGGGAGGTTAGAGATACTTGATGATCAGACGTGGGTTTCAGTGTGTGCTGCTGCCTTTGACCAGCAGGATGCAGAGGTTGTGTGTAGAGAGCTGGACTGTGGGGCTCCTGTACAGGTGCTGGGAGAAGATGCTTTTGGAAAAGGAGATGCTCAGATGTGGACACAAGAGATTCAGTGCAGAGGAGATGAGTCTCAGATTCACCTCTGCCCAACATCACCATCTCATAAAAACAATGGTTCACATGTAAATTATGTTGGCTTGGTTTGTGCAGGTTTGAGCATTTTTCTAATAAACTGAAATCAGTTAATGTTCCCAGAAACTACACTAAATATTCATTAATTTCATTCTCTTTGTGTGATACTTTTCCCTCATTCTTGCCCTTTGTCCATATGTCTTTACTCCCTCTTTATTCATTATATAGACAACATGAGAGTGAGATTGATTGGTGGTCACAGTCGCTGTGCTGGTAGAGTGGAGGTTCATCATAGAGGTCAGTGGGGAACAGTGTGTGATGTTGGTTGGGATATGACTGATGCTGCAGTGGTGTGTAGAGAGCTGGACTGTGGAGAACCTGTAGATGCTGTAGGAGGTGCTCACTTTGGACCAGGATCAGGACCAATCTGGACAAATCAAAAGTTATGTTTTGGATCAGAATCTACACTGAAGGACTGTAGATCAATAAATTGGGGTGATTATGACTGTGATCATAAAAACGATGCAGGAGTCATCTGCTCAGGTAAACTGCTCTAAACCCTGCCCTGTTTTTATATCACTGATAAACCACCTGCTGCACAGGGATAGTTCACCAAAAAAATGAAAATTCAGGCATCATTTAGTGTGTTTTCAAACCTATATAACGTTGTTCTGTGGAGCACAACATTTATTTATTTATTTATTTATTATTTTACTTTCGTAATATTGAATTCTGTAAAATTCCCTTTTATGTTCCATGAAAGAATGAAAGCTAAAGATGATTAAATACAACAAATAATTTGATTATTTTACTTCTTTCACATTAACAAGTGGTGCTTTGTGGGAGACCAATAATGACAAGAATTACACAGATAGCAAACAGAACTGAAACGTTTCTTATCTCTTGCTACTTCAGGTGTCAGGCTTATTGGAAACTCCAGTTGTTCTGGGAGAATTGAAGTTCTTCACGATCAGTCGTGGGTTTCAGTGTGTGCTGCTGCCTTTGACCAGCAGGATGCAGAGGTTGTGTGTAGAGAGCTGGACTGTGGGGCTCCTGTACAGGTGCTGGGAGAAGATGCTTTTGGAAAAGGAGATGCTCAGATGTGGACACAAGAGATTCAGTGCAGAGGAAATGAGTCTCAGATTCACCTCTGTCCAACATCCTTACACAAAAACAGATGTTCACATGATAATTACCAGAGGCTGTTCTGTGCTGGTGAGTTAAAATAATATGAGAGTAATATCATACCTTTTACTCATAGGGTGTGTCTCAGTCAGCTCCCTAGTTCAGTAGTCAGAGCACTGAGCAGGGCGCCAGCCTTTTTAAGGGCTGTCTCATTCACAAAAACGTTTGAGTAAACTGGAATGTTCGCTCCCTAAAAATCCCACAATGCACTCCAAAAACAAGATGCTCACTATGTTCCCTTAATGGAAATTCTTAAGTGCAAAACAAATTGCAGGAGCCAACACAATGTCAGCACAATATCATGACATGTGATGGAAGATTTGAAAAGACCATTATTTAACTGTCAGCATAAACATCAGTAGATAGGTAGTGATCAGTCTAGTTAATATTTATAACAAAAAAATGGCTAAAATGTTGCATACATATAACAACCATCAAAGTGTATTTCATGACATACTTTAAACAGCATAAAAAATGTCATAAACATATTGGTCCTGTGTGTTTTTAAGAAATACCAGGGGTGAAGACACAAGCACCCAGTCATGTCACCAGAAACTGAGCATTCAGTGTCTGAATGTGTAGTGACCCAGTGTGCTTTACCAGTGCCCAAATTCGTGTTCACAATTATACGTGAACTAGTGTGCTTATGGAGATGTGCCCATAGTCTTTATCTGTATTTTTCTGTCACTTAGATAAAAAGAATGTGAGGTTGGTTGGTGGTCACAGTCGCTGTGCTGGTAGAGTGGAGGTTCATCATAGAGGTCAGTGGGGAACAGTGTGTGGTGAATCCTGGGATTCGGCTGATGCTGCAGTGGTGTGTAGAGAGCTGGACTGTGGAGAACCTGTAGATGCTCTGAGTTATGCTCAGTTTGGACCAGGATCAGGACCAATCTGGATGAGTGGTTTGTTATGTATTGGATCAGAGTCAACACTGAAGAACTGTAGGTTTGCAGGATGGAGCATACATGCCTGTACTCACAGTTATGATGCCAGTGTCATCTGTTCAGGTGAGTATTTAACTGATTGTCCATGAATTTGTTATGGGATGTAACGATATTATCAATATCGTGGTATAGGATTAGGGTTAGGGTGATAGCAAAATTGTATCAGTATTATCGTGGTCACATGACTGTATGAAACAATATGTCTTCCGTGCAAAAAGTGTAATTTTTTTCAGCCCGGTTGCGAAAACCATTCTAGGGTGCATTTCCTAAAGCGAACTATGGTCATTAGTTCCGTCGTTACCAATAAACTTCAATGGGACTTACGACCATAGTTGGCTAACAATGCTTTCTATAATGACCTGAGGACACAATAAGAATGAGAATCAGTAACACGGGTGGCCATTAAAGCAACACAAACCTTCCCAACTTCAAAAGTATTTTTCTCCACCATTCTACCCAGATCAGACTTCCATCCTCACGCCATACAAAGAGACAGTGTTCATAAAGACAGTGTTCATATGTTTGCTAAAACCCTCAAAGATGTGGCCCTGGGCTGAACCCCTGGCAGCGTCCCAAAGAACGCCAGAGCAGCCACTACCCCTCAGCACAACGAGACACTTTCTTCATGCAGCGCCACAAAACATTGTCTCTTCACATTCACCTGAGCCTCACTCTACAGCCCTTTCCCAGAGGCCTGCACCCTATCGCCAATTCACTGTACCCCCACCACCCCGCCACCCACATCCTGCCCCCTTGCATCTGTATCCTGGACCCCACCGCCCATGGCCTGGACCTCCACACCCTGCTGTCTACCATCAGCCTACATCACAGCAGTAACACCCTGCACCACAGGACCAGCAGCATCTCAGCAGAACAGCGGCCCGGTCCACAACCACACCAGCCTGAGCAACAGGAGCACCCCTGAAAGGACCGAGCCACACCGACCTTGTAGAAATTAAGGACCTTCTCAAACGTATATGCACATGCTGGAACAGAAGTCGTGAGTAAAAGAGATAAATACAATATATTAAAAAAAATAATAAAAATTACACGTATATATTGATACTATGTTATACTAGGTTTGTATTACTGTAGAACAGTGGTTCCCAAAGTTGGGGTCGCGAGAAATAGCATATTTTATGAATAACTGTAACTAAAAATATTAGTTAAATTAAAAACAAAAACCATGCAAAACAAAAACAAACAAACAAAAACAATCAACCTTTCTATTTTCCTTCCCCTCGATCATAACTCCTGAGGTGATTATGACAGATAACGACATATTAGCAACAGCATCAGTTGCAGCAGGTCAGTTTACAGCACCATGTTAAACATTCAGACATGCACGTAGGTAATTCTTTAGGTTTTAAGCTTTGGGTATTATTTTTGTCAAAATGAAACGTTGGTTAATATCGTCCAAAGACAATGCAGGGAGGCCAGCAGAGGAGAGCAGAGAAGAACCACCGTCAGGAGACATAATGGATAGCACTTGTCTCTTCATGAAGGTGGAAAAACACAAGTTCTTTAAGACCTGAAGGGTTTCTTGTAAGAAGATTTAAAAGGAAATATGACGAGAGTCGCCTGTTTTTTGTCTATTTTAAGTAAAAATGTTTGTGATTTTAACATAAAGCTTATGTTTAAATGTTTTGCCACTTGTGTGAGCAAGTATATAAAATATATAAATCAAAAGTATTACTTAATATAAATATAAAGGAATGAATTGAATAAAACAAATGTAGTGAGTTTAAACGTGACATCTATGAAATCCAATGTATACAAAGCGAATCGCAATGCTGACAAGCCATGTTCAGCAACAACTTGGATTTGAAATAAAAATAAGTAAATGTTGTGTTTGTGATAAACAGCCACAGATCAGTTGCGCGCTGCAAACGCAGCATATGCGAAAGTACAAAAGCACGTGCTGCATATGTACTGCAAAGGCATGTTCACCTAAATGCCAGGTAAGGTGCCATTTTCCTTGCTTTACCCGAGGCAGAAAAGCCATGTGTTGTCTGTGTAACAGAGACTTTAAATTATATGCATCTATGGTGAAATTACTAGTTCTCTTTCTAACAATCGCTCGGTATCTCACAACGGGAAACGCCACCAGGCGTGTTAGCCTATGGAAGCACCAATTACACCATGTCTGTCCGAAGGACGGACCAATCACAGCTCATTACAAGGAGCCCACCCCCTTCCTATATACATGGCAGTGATCAACGAAAACGGCATTCTTGTTCTCTTCCCTGTGAAGACTTTCCTTCAGCACCTGTTCTGCTTCAGTTCACAAACGTACCATCAAGGTTGATGTTGCCGAACGCAGTGCAGTTAAAATCTGTTGTGGATTCTCTGTTCGTTACTGAGTTTTTCTACTCTGCTTTTGTTAGCAGTGTCCCTTATTCTAGCTAACGTGTTAAGGCGAGCTAAGATTACAGGATATTCTACTCATCATGTCGAGGTACAAGGTCACGGTGGAGAAAAGGAAAGAAGCTTCTTCGCGCTCGTGTCCGGCAGCTTGTGGATTTATGATGTCGGGCAGGGATTCGCATCCGATGTGTATCGTGTGCATGGGTGTTAAGCACGCTCAGGCCACGCTGGCGGATGTGGAGAGTTGCGCGCACTGTTGTGTAATGCCGGCCAGGATCTTAGAAAGAAGACTTCGGGTAGCTGCTTCTTCTAGAGAGGATCCGGTTCTCTCTTCTGTCCCTCCTTCGACAAAGGGGGTCCAGCCCTCTCCCCCACGAGATCTTTCTTTGTGGGTTGGGATATTATGGATTCAGAGTCACCTGAGTTTACCCCGCTTTTTGACCAGCAGCTACTTGCGGAAGGTGACGAGGTGGAGGGAGATGAGGAGGAGGATGAGGAGATGTTAACTCGCCTCCTCCGAGATGAGCCAGATGATGAGGAGAATGACGCTATCCTGTCTGCAGCACCAGGCTCAATGCACGGAGAAAATGACAACAAACTCCCAAGCACAAGGGAGAAATGCGAAAGAATATTTAATAGGGCTAATAATAGGCTACTTTGATTATGTTTATGAGCACTGCACTCAAAATCAGTCTTTTGTCTATTAGAAAAATCGTGCCGTCACGTTTAGATAGGCTACACCACTGTATCAGTGTCCAGTTTGCACATATAATTCATTTGAAGAAGACTTGATGAAATATGTGTGCATAACTACACCGTGCTGGTTAATGTTTGGTGCAGGAGAATGTGTGAAATAAAAACTTTAAACACGGATACTTTATTCTGTATGAGCTATGATCCACGTGGCTAGTGTTATTAAACTCATCGCGGAGCTCCGCGCTGAAACCGATCATATGTGCGCTCCGCATGTACAGTCGTATTTTTCATGTGTTCGTATTCAAACTCCAGTTCTGACCGCATCGCGAGTAAAATACAAACAACACACGTGCTGCTGTGCTGAAGGAAACAGCCTACGGCTCGCGTGTTTGAACGCAGCTAGAACAGGCAGAGGTGAATGAGCCGCACTTTTGTGACATTTGAATTCTCCGCTGTAATGCGATCTCATGCAAACATATTTTCCATTTGTGCTGGTAGATTACAGCAAAACAATCCACATGCACACAAACCTCTGCTCTGGTCGCGTCTCAGGAAAACACATTGTGTTATGGCACTGAGGAAACAAACACCAAAGATATGTCTCTGAATGACAACAGACCGAGGCGAGAGAAGTAAGACTTCCTCATGCATAATACCGCAATTATAATCTTATGCATACTACAGCGCAGTGATTGGATTAAATGAGCTTTATTTCATGAATGTATGTTGAGAATTGCTTGAAACGGTCTACGTCAGCATGTTCGACCATGCCCATACTTGGGCCAAAGTACACGATTACGTCAGATTTTGTGACGCTGCTCCGGCTTTTCAAACCGGAAGACAGAAATCGATCTGAAAAACAAAAACAAAACTATTTTTCACTTATGAATAACATTAATGAGTACCTTTAGTGTTTTCAATGATGTGCAACCTATACATATCTGTTTACATCTCAAAAAAAGTGTTTTGGGGTTTCATGACACTTTAAAGCTGCAAGCAGCATTTACCGGAGTTCAATCCTTTAAGGCCTTTAATAAACACATATGCATAAAAAGATATTAAGCTTTATTTAGCAAGCATGTCACCACTTAAATCACAGATGAACAGCTATGATATATGCTAAATGCTAAACCAAACACAGAGGAAGAGAAAGAAAAGGCTTAAACAATAATACGCATGCTTACACACACACACACACACACACACCACTTATTGGCTCACTTTCATTCTGTGTCAAAACAGTATCTGTTTTGTGTTTCAAGTACATTTTCCATGTTCACTACATTAATTAAACGTGCTTACACACACATTTTGTTGCAGATGTGGATATTTGAAATCATCGATGAGATAAGAAAATGCTTATTCCAGGTTTCCCCTTTAAAAATCATCATTTTCAGGTCTCAGTGTAATTGTAATGTTATATTATTGCAAAAAACATACGTCAAATGAACAAATGAAGAGGTAAACCTTGACAAAATGTGATCTGTAATGATATTATAAGGATTTATATAGTTTAAAAGGGATATTAAATTACAAAACATTGACGACCTTGAAAACTTGAACTATATTAGTGGCCTTCTACTGCCATCTGGTGGCAAATGACAAGTTTTAAGAGAATTGCCTTTACAAACATAAGAACATTGTCATTCAACACATTTTTAACTGTTAGAGGTAGCTATTGTCCCAATCCCCATGAAATTGCTTGTTTAGAGTCATGTCACACTTCCTTGCTTATTTTCAGAAAGATCTGAGCATTCCTTGGAGAGATATATGGCTTTCAGGGACACTTGGTGAGAAATAATTGTACTCCAGAGAATTGTACTGCAGTCCAGAGAATTGTACTGCATTGGTTTTATTCAGATTGAGCAAAAAAACCTAGGACTAGTATGCAGTAGGTTTTTAATATATTCTTCAATGAACGATTTGATTGACAAAATAAATGATGGGTAAGGAAATGTTTACTGCAAGTCTCCTTAAAGTTTCACATTACTCATACTATGGCACAATTGTCATTAATACTTCAACAGAAATTAAGTGATGCATTTTGACAAAATGTGATTGTAATCATTATAATAGTGATTTTATCAAGTCTAAATATGCATTATAGAACAATATGACAAAATGACTACTTTAACCAGCAGGTGGCAGCAAAGGACCAGTCATTAGCCTACTTTCATTTTAAAAATGGTCTGTTTTTGGTTTTGTACATTTTCCATGACTGAATTAAACATGCTTACACACAATGTAATACAGAAAGAAAATGCTTAGTGCAAGTCTCGTCTTTCTAACACCAGAATAATGAATGAATGAATGAATAATGAATGGGAATTTGGTTTTTCACTTATATCTCGGGAAAAGGACATCAAGAACGCCCTGGCCAAATCGCACCAATCTCAAATCGAGATTGTCGGGAAAAAAGGCCTTTCCAACGAGCCCTTCCCCGAGGTCCTAGGAGGTAGGGCTCGGGATTTCGGCCGTTTAACTAGCAACTAGCAATCTGTGGGGGAGCGTTCTCGAGGCCTGTGACGGATATGGCCGCTCAAGGGCCCAGAGGGGACCTTGTCATCCGAGTTTCAGCTTGCGGGGACTTTCGGTTCCTGAGTTAGAAGCAAATATGTAACGAGACCGAGATTGTGACATTCAGAATATGTGTGCTACCCAAATAATGACTAAAAGTAATCCGCCATTTTGTCCGACAAAGCAGTCAGGAGTTAGAAGATTAACCTCGGTGGAGTTAAACTTGAAAAATTGTGTATATTGACATCTTTCCGCGTTTGAAACAACATTGATTCTCATGTTCATTCATGTTTATTTGATGCTATAAATGGACTGGTAGTAAGAGATGATCGGTTTACGAGCCTTTTGAGCTGAGGCGCTACAGCAATCTGTCACGACCATGGTCACGACACATTAAAGAGCAACAAAAACGTTTTTATTGTTTGAATTTCTTAAAAAAAAACTACACAGCTGGGACTTTGTTTAATATCATAAGTAACCTGCTCTGTCTTGTCTGTCGACGTGTTGTCAGTATCCTCTTTGCTCCGCGATGTATTGTTCCCTCTGTGTGGCGTGACAGCGCCATGGCTTGTCGGATAAAGCAACAGTAACTAAGGGGGGCGGGTCTTTGCGAAGGGTCAATTCGGCTAGGTATACCATCCGCGCTAAAATATCAAGGTGAAAGTCATCATAGCTTGCGTAGTATAGACCCAGCTCCCAACCCAACTTTGAGAATAGATTAAAGGCGATATTTTTTTTATCGCCCGATAAGAGTCGCACGTTAACGCCGATAACGGCCTACCATTTACATATATATGTGTATGATACACACACACACACACACTATAATAAACAGATCTTGCCATAGGCTACTAGTAGGTGGTGTTATTATAGTTTTCATTAATATTTTTAATTCAATCTGATTTCATTTTAATTTTAAAAGTTTTAGTAATTTTGTTGTTATGCCATTTTTATTTTATTTTTTTGTTTTTGTTTTTAAACATCTGTTTAGTTCTTTATAATAACGACTGTGTCAATTACACTGTTACACCACTAGGTGGCAACAAATTACTGTTAAAAATGTATTTATCATTGAATCATTCTTTTAGAAACAAGTGAAGTCTTTATGAATCTTACAAAAATATTCTGCTTCACCTGTCTGGATCTTACATGTGTGTTCAAGCATCTTATTTGTGGTAACACTTTACAATAAGGTTCATTTGTTAACATTAGTTAATGCATTAACTAACATGAACTAACCATGAGCAATACATTTGTTACTGTATTTATTCATCTTTGTTAACCTTAATTAATAAAAATACAGCTGTTCATAGTTTGTTCATTTTACTTCACAAGTGCATTCATTAATGTTAACAAGTTCAACTCTTGAGAATGTTAGAAAAAATAATAGATGTTACCTTTGTCAAGGTCCATCTGGTGCAATTATTTTATTTTATAAAGGGGAGCTTTAGGTCATTTGACCCATCTCATACTATACCTCATACCTCTAAGCGTCAGTTATGATTAGAGGATAAAGAAAAAAGGACAGAATATGACATGGTTAATTTGTACATCATTGTAATGTTCAATCATTGTTTAACACTCATGGTACTTTTTTCTGTAAGAAATGATGAGGACATTGAAGATCTCGATGAAGAAGTTTATTGCAGCGTAGCAGTGACAAAGTACACGTAGCACCTTGGGTTCATCAGAGTCGGAATGAACCCAGAACATCCAAATCTCAAACCTTTTATCCTGTTTACAGTTCACCACTCTTCATGTAAATGTAGTTTCTCATGTTTTACCTGTTGTGGTCTGTATGTTAATGAAGTTGTGACACCTCATTGTCTGAGATGGTTCTCTGTGTCCCACACCCATTCCCATTCTACAATTGATTACCATTTGCTCAGGACTTGATCAACCAAATGGTACATAAACAATATATCAGTTGACTTTCTTCTTCTCTATGATAATTAAGCCATTTTGGGGATAAGCTGATTCTAAAATATACTTTGGAGTGGAATCTGGGTCGAGGCAGACTACAATTTCTTACATTTCCAAGACCTAATATCTTTTCTTTCTTTTTTAATATCACAATAAATATCGTATTGTGGACTTATATCGAGGTATTATCGTATTGTGAGATTTTGATATCGTTACATCCCTAGTTGTGACAAAAAGAATATTTTGTTTGGAAAACTCTAAATGTTTGTATGGTTATTGTATGTAACTATTAAGCATGTTTGTATTTGTCTACTGTGCACTGTCATTAATGTAATATGAACAGGTCATAAAGCTTCCAGACTGGTTAATGGATCTCACCTCTGCTCTGGGAGGTTAGAGATACTTCATAATCAGACGTGGGTGTCAGTGTGTGCTGCTGCCTTTGACCAGCAGGATGCAGAGGTTGTGTGTAGAGAGCTGGACTGTGGGGCTCCTGTACAGGTGCTGGGAGAAGATGCTTTTGGCAAAGGAGACGCTCAGATGTGGACACAAGAGATTCAGTGCAGAGGAAATGAATCTTATATTTCATTTTGCTCAACGTCATCACACAAACACCGCTGCATCAGTGACAATAATGTGGGCCTGTTATGCTCTGGTAAAGTATAAAGATTCAGTGTCTCTTCATTTGCCTTTGATACAGTATATCTTCTCTGTCAGCTGCATTATACTTTATTTTAACTTCTCTGTTCTTTATTCAGGTTACACAGAAGCCAAACTGATGAACGGTTCAGACTCTTGTTCTGGAAGAGCGAAGCTTCGGTTTCTCAATGAGTGGGGCACAGTGTGTGATGCATGCTGGGATATGAGAGCTGCCAGTGTCCTCTGTAGACAGCTGAATTGTGGGATTGCTGTGTCTGTTGTGGGATCAGACTGGTTTGGTGAGGGAAGTGGTGAAATCTGGGCTGATGTGTTTGATTGTGACGGGAATGAAACAAAACTCTCAGAATGTTCCATCTCTTCATGGAGTCGAGCTGAATGTTCTCATAGACGAGATGTTGGAGTCATCTGCTCTGGTAAACTTATTTGACACACAGAGCATTATGCTGCTGAAAAACTCTATAATATATTAACATTTTTTCACTGTGTTCTAACACAATTCGTACTTTAGTAAAATAAGAATTGCTCCTCAGATTCCTCTCTGGCTGTTCATGATGGTCTGGTGCGGTTGTCTGGAGAGAGACAGCGTGAGGGGGAGGTGGAAGTTTCCATCCATCAGGTCTGGAGGAGAGTTCTGCTGGACTCCTGGAGTCTCACTGAATCCTCTGTGGTCTGCAGACAGCTGGGCTGTGGCTCTGTGCTGAACTTCTCCGGCTCCTCTTCATCCAGTCCTGAACACAGTCATGAGTGTGTGACGGGCTTCCAGTGCTCTGGGAGTGAAGCTCATCTGGGGAACTGCAGCTCTCCACAAACTCTCAACTGCAGCTCCACACAACAGCTGTCAATCTCCTGCCTTGGTGAGAAGAGCAACATCTGGGCAGATTCTTCAGTTGTTAGTGATCACTAATGTGTTTCTCTTTCTCTGAATATCAGGTCGCGGGTCCATCAGGCTGGTGGGTTCTGGGGGAGACTGTGCAGGGAGGCTGGAGGTTTTTCACAGCGGCTCATGGGGGACGGTGTGTGATGACTCCTGGGATATTAAAGATGCCCATGTGGTGTGCAGACAGCTGCAGTGTGGAGTGGCCCTCAGTAACCAGCAGGTACCAGCCTGGTTTGGTCCTGGTTCTGGACCCATATGGCTGGATGAGGTGGAGTGTGAGGGGAATGAGACGTCCCTGTGGAGCTGCTCTTCTCCAGGCTGGGGAAAACATGACTGTCAACACAAGGAGGATGTAGGAGTCGTGTGCTCAGGTAAATGGTAGGCTACTCAAAAAACTGTTATTCAGTAACATTAATTTTTTATTATTATTATTTAATTTAATCTTTGTTGGTTATTTTATTTCATTTGTACAGTATATATGTACCATCCAGTGGTTGAAATCAATGGGGTTGGATGAGAGCTGATATATCATTCATGTTTCCATCTAGAGTTTAAAGAGATCAGGTTAACTGAGGGCTGTGAAGGGAATGTGGAGGTTTTCTACAATGGATCCTGGGGTAATGTGTGCTGGAACCAGATGGACAGAGACACAGTGAGTCTGATCTGTCAAGAGCTGAACTGTGGAAGATCTGGTGTTTTGTCTGCTTCTATACCAAGACTGGAATCAGCTTGTAACTGGCTGGATAAAGTGAAATGTCGACCACATGATTCAAATCTGTGGCAGTGTCCATCTTCACCCTGGGAACAGAATGACTGTGGTGAAGATGAAGTGGCCAAAATTACCTGCTTGGGTAAGACTGATGTATTTTCCATCTGTTACGGACCATGACCAAAATAACAGCTAATGAACTTGAGTAAATCAAATAATGGACATGGACCGAACACATGAAAGAGTCACAGACACTTGTTGCAGGTTTTTAAGACGCCAGTCGCCTTCATTTACTTATAGCAAACAAAACTCAAACAATCAAACAATAGAACTAAAGAACTAATCACAAATAAAAGCACATTTAAAATAGATCAACGAAAGCACCAAAAAGACAAATTAAACTGATAACAAAATAAGGACTAAATTGCTCCAGAGAAGCAACGAGAGCGGCGGGCGAACGAACAAAGGGAGACGAGGAGAGAGATCCATTGTTGCCGCCAATGCCTATTTATGCGGAAATCCCCGATGACGTCTCTCTGCTTCCACAGATTGAGGATTCCCCACAACGCCACCTAAAGGCTTAAAAAAAAAAAGTACGCAGATATACGTAACACCCTCACCCTTAAGTGAATAAATTGTAGAAATGCAAATAATCTCACCTTCTTTATTTAAAAGGAAAAATACAATTTATTCCACTCAAATGCAGGATAAAGCGTCAGCAATGATGTTATCCTTACCGCAAATGTGTTGAATGTCCAACTCAAGAGTCTGTAAGAACAAACTCCGGCGCATCAGACGCTGGTTGTTATTCTTCATTCGATTTAAAAAGACTAAGGGATTATAATCTGCGTAAACAATCAAAGGATATGAAACAGAACCAATATAAACATCGAAATGTCAGACATCCCAACCTGCAAAAAGTCATTTCAGGGAGGTATCACCCCCCCTGAAGGAGCTATAAGCTATAGGCATATCCAATTATTTGTTAATTATGTTTAAATATGTAGATTACTTTTACTATTTATATAAGCTGCTTATACTATTTATGTAAACTGCTTTTATTTATTTTCCATTGCAACTTTAAACAGGTCTAAGGAGTTTGTTGTTTTCATGTAGCCTTGGCAACTAGCCTGAATAATATGCACATGAAATGAAACTTGTCAACTCACCTCACTGATAATTGATTGGTTGATTTGCCGAAAAAGGCCATTCGGGATGCTCTCTGTCTTACATGCGCTTCGCACACTAGCACACACACACACACACACACACACACACACGCAAGGTCTCTTTCGCTCCCTCTCCCTCTCTGCCGTGCGCGTGCTGGTTTGAAACACTCCCTGCATCCCAATGTGCATACTATCCACCCTATCCGCCCTAAATAGTATTGAATATTACTAGTGTTACATACTATTTAGGATGGATAGTATGCACATTGAGATGCAGGCACAGTCTCTATGCGCGCTCTTGCTCGCTCGCTCTAGATTCCGGGAGATTTTAACTAATTTGCGGGCATCAGGGAGCCGCTATCAATATGCGGGAGACTCCCGGAACTTCCGGGAGACTTGGGATGTCTGAAATGTTGAAGTGCAAGGATAAGCGCGAGCGCCTCCTTCTCAATGGTGGAGTAGGCTAATTCTGTTGATGTCTGTTAAATTTACGTGAAAAATAACAAACGGGATGCTCAACACCAACTTGATCACGTTGAAGGAGAACAGCTCCTGCACATCACTTGCATCAACAGCAAGTAGAAACTGGGACGAAAAATCAGGAGCAGCAAGAACAGGAAAATTAGTCAAAAGCGCTTTGATTTTCTCGAAACTCGTTTGACACGTTTCAGTCCACTTGTATGGTACTTTGGGACTAAGAAGATCCGTTAATGGAGAGGCCACAGCAGAAAAGTTTTTGCAAAAACTCCTGTAATACCTAACCATACCAATGAATCGACGAAGCTCTTGGCGCAGAATAGCCTCAACCTTAGACTCGACAGGACGAACTTCTCCGCCACCAACAATCTTTCCCAAATACGTTACCTTTGCTCGCCCAAATTCGCACTTGGCTAAATTAACCGTGAGGTTAGCAAGAGACAGACGACGGAACAATAAATCAAGTTGTTCTAAATGCTCTGACCAAGACGCGCTGTAAACAACCAAATCATCCAAATACTCTTCAACATTATGCATGCCATCAATAACACGATTTACTAATCGTTGGAAGGTTGCCGGTGCGTTTCGTAAACCGAAAGCCATTACGGTGTAATGTAGGAAATGGTCTGGTGTTACGAATGCACTGATCTCTTTCGCATGATCTGACAAAGAGCTCTCCTCAGACAATGGCAATATTCCTTCCAGAATAAAGCTTTGAGCAGCTCCTGTATCACGAAGTATCTTAACTGGTTTACGCGAGCTAACATTACCTGTTAGTGACACAAATCCGTCCATTGTGAACGGCGCATACCCCTGATCTTACACACGTCAGCTTGAGAAGCTAACAACTCCAGTCCTTCAAACTGTGGCGAGGACGTCATCAATAAACCCAATGGTTTAGGGACACTATTTTTCTTTTTAAGTACTGGGCACTCAGAAATAATGTGTCCACGTTTCCTACAATAGAAACAAACGGGTGAGGAGACTTAACAAAACTCTCATTGACTTTGACATCAGACGGAGCGCGATCAGAATTACGCTTAGAACGCTGACTATTGCCAACAGATGGAAATTTCTGTGCAATGTTGAACACATGCATGTGTAAGCATATATTCATCAGCCAGAACAGCTGCAGCAGAACATTTCAGAACTTTTTGCTCATTTAAATATGTTGCGACACGTTCAGGCAGGCAGTTTTTGAATTCTTCTAATAAAATCAGTTCACGGAGCTCTTCAAAAGATTGCACTTTCATAGAAGCACACCACCGAACAAACATCGATTCCTTCTCTCGAATAAATTCAACGTAAGTCTCATCAGTTTTTCGATGGTTACGGAATTTTTTGCGATACGCCTAAGGAACCAGTTCATAAACTATAAGAACGTCTGTTTTCACTTGATCATAATCAAGAGACTCTTCCACTGACAACGAAGAATATGCCTCCAGGGAATTAACTACCAAAAAAACACACTGCAGCAACATAGGTCAAAATGTTTTCGGCCACTTAAGATTGGTAGCAACACGTTCGAAAAGCGCAAAAAAAATGTTTACCTCCTGCTCTCGAAAAGGAGGGACAATGCGAATGTTACGACTCACATCAAACTCAGAGCTATCTGTTACACCTCTTTCACGAGCTTTCAACTCCATTTCTTTGAGGCGGCACGCTTGTTCCATTTCAAGCTTTTTCAACTAAAGTTCATGTCTCTCTCTCTCTCTCTCTCTCTCTCTCTCTCTCTCTCTCTCACTTTCCCATTCCTCCCTTTCTCTTAACAAACCTCTTTCGTGCTCGTTAGCTTGCAACTCCAACTTTTTAACTTGCAGCGCAAGATCCTCTGAACTACCCTCAACTGATTCGGGATAGTCTACCAGCCTTTCCTCATCACCAAAGACGCCTTGTTTATGTAACGAATCAACAAGCAAAATCTGCAGTTCGCGTTTAGATGCAGTATTGCGAAAATACATGTAATTGTATTTTATATAATATATATACATGTAATTGTCACAGTTCCCTTGTCTCCCGGACTCCATTTCCCAAGATCCTCCTGTCTCCACACCTGCACTCACTTCCCTCGTCATCTCCCCATCAGCACTCATCACCTGCACCTGGACTTCATCATCAGCACTCCCTTTATAATGGACTCACTCCCTTCACTCCCTGTCCAATCTTGTTGTTGTTTTGTATGTGTAATGCTTGTTTCTCCTGCGCTAATCATTAAATACCCTTTATGTGGATCTCTGTTTACGTCTCATCTCTACAGCACTAGCACACGTAACAGTAATATAATTAGGGCTGATAAATGTAACACGTTAACTCATGCTATTAATTTTAACATGTTTAAGTTTAACATGTTAAAAATATTTAATGCAGCATAAATATTTTACCATCATCTATTAGCTAGCATTACATTATATGATCACACTCTCATGCAAATGCTTTTAAACCATTCAAGTGTGACAAAAGAGAACTCAGTGCGGTACTGGCACGCTGTCTGTGAATCTCCTGTCTGTGTGACACACACGTGACTCACAAGACAGAAATTTACTGAATTTACTTCTTTACTACTTTTGCACTTGAATGGATAAAAACACAAAATTATGCCAAATGCCTGATAAACCTGCTGCTGTTTGTCATTAATGTTAATCAAAGAACTGCTCTTGACTGAATAACTTTTATTCCTTTAATAAGGATTAATCTATATTTAATTTATAATTTATTCAGTGAAGAATGTGACGTTTTTGATAGAACTTCAATTTCTGTATATTTCCTACCTATTAGATCAAATGTTTAAAATATACTGTTTATGTAAAAACTTTAATGTTAGGTGCGCTTAATCATGATTAATTACAAAAAAATATATATATAGATTTAATCGATTGACAGCACTAAATATAATATAGAATTAATTTGCGATTACAGAACAGGAGAGTCAAGAGTCCCCTAGAAGCTCTTTGTCATGCTCCACATCTCCACATTAGAGACAGTGTTCAGGTAAATTCATTTGATGTAGAAGAACATAAAAATCAGTCATTTGTCATGTGTGCATGTAATTTTGTTCTGGAGAAGTAAGAGGATTTAATCTCACACACCACTTTAGGTGTCGCTGTTCTGACAGAACTGTGTTGGCCAATAATGTGTCTACTTGTCTGTGGATTTCAGAGCATGTTCCTCTCAGACTGAGTGGAGGGGAGGGCCGGTGCTCTGGGAGGCTGGAGGTGTATCATAACGCTGTGTGGGGCTCAGTCTGTGATGATCTGTGGGACATCAGCGATGCTCAGGTGGTCTGCAGACAGCTGGGTTGTGGAGCAGCACTGAGGGCTGATGGGAATTCAGTCTTTGGTGCTGGTGAAGGTGTTGTGTGGCTGAACAGAGTCGAGTGCAGAGGGAATGAGATTCACCTGTGGGACTGTCCTCTCTCCCTGAAGAACCACACTGACTGCTCCAACAAAGATCACGCTGGACTCACCTGTGCAGGTCTCAGCAATAAACTGATGAATAGTGTATATATATATATATTTTTTTTTAAATAATTTTAGTTCTAGTAGTATTTGTGTATTAGCATATTGAATATGTTTGTGTCTGTTTTGTCAGATTTGTCAGTGTCCTCTACTCCTGCCACAACAACATCATCTTCTCCTCCAGTTTCTCAGACAGTGAGCTCAACATCAGTCACTCGTTCACAAACTCCTCCGTCTCTCTCTGTGCTTGTGATTGTACTGGGAGTTGTGCTCTTACTGCTCTTAGTGCCACTGCTTATACTGATTCAGCAGAACAGAGTGATGAGGAGAGGTAGGAGAGATCCAGAGACTGTCATATTGTGTCTTATTCAGTGTGTGATCAGTCATGTGTTGTGAACTGACAGCAGGTTTGTCTCTCTACACTCACAGCTCTCTCTAAGAACACTGAGGCCGTTTATGAGGAGATTCACAGACCCACTAATAGACACCATCTCTTCACTCATAGGGGTGAGTAAGTGTCTGAGTGTCTGATTTAGGAGATCAACAGGGTAATCACTGTACTCAGGGGAGTGAGTGGAGTAAATTGCATAGATTTATATGTGGGACCTTTTTTGTGTCATTTGATGTCAAATGATGTAATGTTAGTGCTAAATGATCCAAAAGAAGTTGGGATTTTAGCTGGTTTGTGATTGTAAACATATTTTTTATGGTTCTACTCCTTTATAACAGGAAGTGTCCTTTCTGAAGAACAGTATTCTGGGTATGGAGATGCTGATAATTTTCTTTCAGGTTAGAGGACTGAAATATAATAATATTACATGCTACATAGAAACATGTGAAATGAATCAAAATCTTCCACTTACCAAGTTAACATTACTGAATGTTAAATATCTTAAATAAATAAAAATCCGATATAACATAATCCATATTTAATTTTTACACAAAGTAATTATTTAAAATTCACTGTAAAACAGACTGGAGCACAGTGTTAATTATTTTTTTATGAAAATGATTATTGCACATTTTTAATATCAGAATCTGCAGTAGGAGTCACACCTGACTACTATAATGATGTCACCACCATTATAGGTCCAACAGGTCAGTGATTGATTACAAAATTTCACTTCAAGTTAAACTTATTGGGCCTGTAAACTGTGAAATCAGTTTGTTTTTCCTCTTTCTTTTAACTTATTTAGAAGAACAACAATTTAAAACAGAGAATTATGATGATGTGATCAGTGTTGGATTGAGACATCGTACTACAGGTTTATTTCTTTAATTATTAATATTATTTGAATATGCATGGTCATTTGATTAGGCCTATCACATTTAATTTTTCATTATTTTATTGCAGATGCCATATCAGAAAGCTATGATGATGTTGTCATCATAAGACGGTGGGTTTCATTTTACTCTTTTAGAATATAAATAGTCTGATACAGTGATTTTTCTTTCCAAATTATATTATTATATAAATTATACTTTATACTTATTTTATTATAATTTTTATATATTGTAGTGTGTTTTCAAGTGCAGTGTGAAATTGTGTTAATGTATTTAATGATTGATACATTTATATCAGTATGCAGTCTGAAGGAGTAGATGATGAGAGAAATATCAGTGAAGATGCGAGAGACTTGTTAGGTAAGATATTGTGACCCGTTTATCTCACACAATATGTTTAGATTTTATAACTAGAAATTGCAATGCAAATGTTGATTTGCACATTAAGCGTGTACTGATACAAGAATTTGTTCTTGTTTTCTAACAGCAGGCTATGATTATTTGAAGGAGGAGCCAAGAAAACAGGGAGGGGCTATGTTCAGTTTGTGACCACACCCACCACCACCACAGTCTTATACAGCTTTTAATTGTCTCAACAATGATTTTAAATGATACATACTATTAAGCTTTAGTTTCAGTCCACCATTGTTACAGTTGAAGCATTAATAGAAAACATGGACTTCAATTCAAAACATGCAGCAAACAAACTGGAAATATAGAACAGATAAATAGACGGTATTTTATTATCTTGTATTTTATTATCTTGTATTATTATTGTATTATGATTATTTAAAAAAAGCTCTATCATATCATCATCAGTAATGTTTCAAGCTCTGCACATGCATCAAGTTTCTGAGGGTCAGAAGCCCATACAAGACAAAATGACCAACATGTACTTCTGCTCAATGAAAACATTTATTTTATTGAAAGGAAAGATTATTGCACATGTTTTTTTTGTAAATGTATTCTGAACTTATAAGTGTTTTTAGCAAATAAATGAATAAAAGTGATTTTATCTTTTCTGAAGTTAGGAGTTCAATTATTTAACATTTTATTTAGAAAAAAATAATATGAAGGGTAAAAAGCATTTATCAGTCTTAGCTGTTAATTTTGACATTTATTTATAAATTTTCAAATTTAAAATTTGTATGTTATTTAGTATGATCTATTATTATAACTATGATATCCATTATTTAATGGACCTGAGCTAACATGAATTAAACAAACAGTTGTATTGTTATGAACTAAAATTAACAAAGATGAATAAATACTGTAATGTATTTTGTGTAATTTTGTAATTGTGTAATTAATGCATTAATGTTAACTAATGGGAAGTGTTACCAAAATATTTAATATTAGTAGTGTAATATTTAACAAAAGGAGATTCCTGTGTGTGCCATAAATGATTTTATATTTATATAATTTTATTTTCTTCCATCTTATTTTTGATTATATTTCTCCACTGATATTTATTTGTTTGTTTTGTTTTTTTCTGAAAATCTAAAAAATTATGCAAAAAAAGTGCAACATTTTAGTCCTATGATTTGTCACCATTTTATTTCACCAGCAAAACTTTTTAATATTATTTTCTTTCTTTCGCTCTTTCTTTTTCAAAAGACTTGGCTTAAGCCTCTCAATTCATATTGATTCATTTTGTGTTGCATTTATGACCTTTTTGATTGTTTTGTTTATGTGTACTTTTAATTGAGGAACAGACAGTTTCTAAGATGAATCAAAGATTTATGGGTATTCCAATAATAAAGCAATATAATGTTACAAAAATTATATAGACATTTTTACTACTTTTTACTACTACATTTTTACTATTGCACACAGTTCATTTTTGTATATGTATTTTAAAAAGATAATATTACTCTCTGGATTTGACATTCTTTTAAAGATCTTCATTGACATAGTCCAAGTAAATTCATGCGTCTTCTTTGAAACACAATAATAATCTTAAAGTTAATCCTGTCTCCTGGTGGTTTGGTTTAAACCTCAATTTAGTCGTGGAGTAGTTCGGATCTTCCTCCAGGAAATCAGTTTATTAAACTCTGGCCTGTGTAACCCGTGCGGCTCACTTATGCCCAGCGTGATGTGCGGCCAGCGACACCGGGTATTAAAACTTGGTCTGCGTTGTGTTACGTTGTGTGATGCAAAGACAGACACGGGACAGCAGGCAGCCGATTCACTGGATCTTTTTACTGAATAAAACAGAGACAAATAAACAGCCTCAGATTGAGTGGCCCTTATAATACTCTCTTCCATTGAATCACATTTCAAAAGGGAAGAAAACCTGAACATAAGAAAATATACAGAAAACATACCTGAATAAAAGAGACAAATAAGCAGCCTCAGATTGAGTGGCCCTTATAACACTCTATAAAACAAATGATGCACCTCCATGTGCTGGTCTCACATAAAAGACAGAAATATACCTCAAAGAATGTAAAATAACAAAAATAATCCAAAGGATAGATAAAATAGTACTTTACACATAAGTTTGGGTGGAAATATAGATATAAAAGATATAATTAAAATAAGGATTAAATAAAATTAACAGGATGACAAAAGAAACCTACCTCTTCCATTGAATCACATTTCAAAAGGGAAGAGGAGGAGACAGGACAGGAAATTAGGTCATACTGTGACCACGCAACACTTAAAGGAGAAGCACACCTTTAGATCAGGTATCATAAAAGATATAAGAGAACAATTTTGTGTGAATTATAACAATATTTAGCCGTATACTTTGTATACCTGTTACACCTGGACTAAGTCACTTGGGTAAAGTTGGTTTTATATTCGCACATTCGGACATCCGTATTCAATAGCCTTGTTAATCACACTACATTGGACATTCGGTGGACATTCACAAGTAAATATGCCATTAAAACAATACTTGCCTATTTTGATCGACTGTGAAAAATGTTGTAAGTTGACAATCGTTGGTTGTCAATATCATATCACTGCTTAAAATTCGCAAAAATTAATTTATTGCACATTTATTGGAAAGTCTGAATTTATCAGAAGTCTGTGCGAATATAAAACCAACTTTACCTAAGTGACTAAGTCTAGTACTATTTAAAACCATGACAGAGAAAGCATGTAAAAGGCCATTTTAGTCTAGGACTAGGCTTAATCTCTGTCCAGGAAACTGCCCTATAATGTAAGTTTGTCAAACATTGTATTTGTACTTTATTCTCTCAAGTAGACAGGTTAAAGGGCAAAAGATCTGTTCCACATTGCCAAACATTTTGGACAAGAACCACTAAAATGTAGACAGAAATATACCGTAAACCAACAACCATCTTCATGCCGTTATGTTTCACTGCTCACTGTTATCAATGTGTGAAATAACTAATGTTATCAAAAATCAAGATTTATCTCATATTCAAATCTGCAGAGGTATTGAGTATTGTTCAACTTTACAGTGTTACTTTGTCAGTACTCTTGAAGAAGTAATGGGCAACTCTTGAAGAAGTATTAATGGGCAATAGAGTGCAATAATGAATAATCATTTTGTATGCCAACCCGGAAGTTAGTATCACCCTGGTTCCCTCAACAAAAACCCAATAGGATTTTTCCGTTGGATTTTAGTAGATAATTCCAGAAAATAGGGTCTGTGACTAACAACATTTTTTTATGCGTGATGTCACCATCACTAAGCTTTTAACAACTCTTTCAGTCTTTGTTTTTGCTTGAGTGCAATTATAAACACAACAAGGCCGTGAAAGCCATCTAGTGAGTAGAGGAGTTTACCTGTTCGCTGATGATGTTTAATGTCCCCGACAACCTCTGTAGTCCTATATAGACACTTGTTAGCAACAAGACAAGACAAGTAAAAGGTTTTTAAAAAATCACAATAGCGTATTACTGATGTATTTATCATTGAATAAAACGTGAAAATATCTTGAGCTTGTGTTAACCACAGAGCTTATTTCAAACATTTAATCAAAAACCCCACTGATTACAGGGCGATAGAACCGGAAGTGCTAAAGTGCTAACATGTTTCCGGGTTTTGGCCTACAAAAATGCATCATCCCTGCATCCCTCTACACAAGGGAGCTTTAGCAGAAATGTAGCACACCGGCTCTCTCTGCTGGACACAAGGTGAACAACAAGCTCAGTTTCACTTTGACAATTATGGTTTTTGTGGGCCATTTGAAACAAACCACTTTTGTGCAAAATGAGTATATTTCACATTAGTCACATGAATTATTAAGAGACAGTGTTGAAATGTTTCACTAAATTAAATTTACTTTATAACTTTTTTAAAATTTGCTATTTTGCAGTAGTATTTATTTTTAAAGAGTTTATTATGTGTCATGCTAACAAATATGTAAATAAACTGGAGAGTTTCCTGTCTGTGAGGTAAAGACGACATCTCCCATGATTCTGCTCAATCTCGGCGTCATCAAGCTACTACGCTTTGTTTTGAATAGGCGACCTCTAGCGGCAAAAAATTACATATTGTGCCCTTAAATCTGTTCATCATGTCAAGTGATCGAGTCTCTTCAGAAAATTTGGACCAAACCACTCAATTTATATGAATTAGTTTTACAATCTCTTTATGAACTTTTTGAAGTGTCAAAGTGTCAATTGCGTAGCTGTTCATGGAGGGAGAAAAAGCTCTCAGATTTCATCCAAAAGATCTTCATTTGTGTTCCGAAAATGAACGAAAGTCTTATGGATTTGGAATGACATGAGGGTGAGTAATTAATGACAGAATTTTAATTTTTGGGTGAACTATCCCTTCAAGTGAAAATTGCCCATTACTGCCACATATTTTCAGTTGAAAGTCTTGTAATATGGCCTTGTAATATTTTATTTTATTTTTTATTTTATTTATGTGACCTGAAAGTAAGGTAGAGGGACATTTTTTTACTTGCCATTTTTAGAAAAATCACTTAAAAAGCTCTCGTCCACACTGTAAAATACTCAAAGTGTGAAGGTGCAGTATAGGTTGCTTTGGTAGATACTGAAGGACTGGCTCTCTCTGCTGGTCACAAGGTGAACAACATGCTTATCTTCACTGAATGAGGGTTATGGCTTTTGTGGGCCACCTGAAACCAGTTAGGTCAGTTTTACATTAGTCAAAGCAATGATCTGACACACATGAAAGGAATAATTTTGTTATGTTTTCCACCCCTTGGTGTAAATAGGGCTAATTTGATCACTGTGCTCTTGCAAACGTTTACTAACGTAATTTTTTAAACACCATTTTACAATAGCATTCATTTTACAGAGTTGATTTTATTGCATGATATTGTCATGCTAACATATGTGTACACTAATACACAGTGTAGGACATTTACAGTTAGTTATCAATGCTTTTATCTCTTCTCTGCATGTGTTGGGCTTTGATGCTGTAAATAAACTGGAGAGTTTCCTGTCTCCTGTAAGTCAAATGTGTGTGTGTGTGTGTGTGTGTGTGTGTGTTTGTGTCTTGATGGGTGTGGAGGAGGAGTTCATCAGCGCTGACAGTTAGATATATATGGATAAAGTCATAAAAGCCATCTCTGATTTGTCACTGAAGCTGTTTGATGGTTTCCTCTGTTGTGTCTAATAAGGTAACAGCGAGTGTGATTGGAGGGAGTTGGACCTCTTTCTCTCTCATTAAGGGGTGTGAGAGGATGCCTGTACTTCTGTATCATCAGTGCGGAGAAGCTTGAACTGGATGTTGAATTAATCAAGCAGAGAGAGATGGAGAGATGCCTGACACTCATTTTACTGACTACAGTTGTAAAACTCATCACAGCTGGTAAGAAATGAAGCATTGATCTTTTCAGCAATTATTTAAAAAGGTTTATGACATATCATGACAGTATAGTCATTTACTGTATTAAGTCATATATGCCTCCCTGTGATTTTCTTTGTTTAATATTTAGACGGTGTGAATGTGAGGTTGGTTGGTGGTCACAGTCGCTGTGCTGGTACAGTGGAGGTTCTTCATAGAGGTCAGTGGGGAACAGTGTGTGATATTTTCTGGGATTTGGCTGATGCTGCAGTGGTGTGTAGAGAGCTGGACTGTGGAGAACCTATAGATGCTCTTTCTAAGGCACACTTTGGACCAGGTTCAGGAAAAATCTGGAGGAGTCATGTCAAATGTGTTGGTTCAGAATCCACTCTGAAGGATTGTGCATCAGCAGGATGGGGTAAAGTTTACTGTGATCATACTAGCGATGCTGGAGTCATCTGTTCAGGTAAACTGTCCCAAACCCTGTCATTACTAAAATTATGTTTGTCTTTACTAAATACATAGAGGCAGTTTCCCGGACAGGGTTTAAATTAAGCCAGGAGTAGGCCTTAATCTAGAATAGTTAATTGTGGCTTAAAAAATGGCTTTCTGAAACACAAATTAAGTACAGATTACTAAAACCTGGACTATTATTTTAAAACCAACTATGCTAATCTGAATAAGCATGAGAGAGGTTGCATATAAAACATGGAATGAACCAAGAAAAACTTAAAATTGCATGGAACTGAGAAGCAAATCCAAGGAAAACAATGGCAGCAGAAAAAGACTGCTATCAAAAAAAAATAAATAAATAAATACAAATGAATAAATAAAATAAATAAAAGAAACAGTTATTTTAAAGCAAAAGCAAAATACATCAGCTGTGAAAAGAGAAAAATGCCTGTAAATCTGTCTGTAATGAATTCTATATAAATAGATAAATGAATATATATACAGCTATGGAAAAAATTAAGAGACCACTTAACATTGATTTAACACTTAACATGAGTGGTCTCTTATTTTTTTCCATAGCTGTATATATACAGTATAATAAAATCCTATGATTATTAATGTTTCTTGTTTTGTCCTGTTGTCCTGTGATTTACATAGCAACAAACTAAACATTACTTTTTTACACATGTGATGTTCAGTGTTGGCAGTCTAGAATGACTGGGGATGTCAGGAGAGAACAGTAACAGAAACTTTTAAATGCCAACATAATGGAACATTATACAATAAGAAGTCTCTCCATTTTCTCATCTTGCTAAAAATGCATGAAATAGCACTTTATTTCAACATTTACTCTCCCATTTCAGCCCGGTGCAAAACATGATGGGAAGTAAAAGTCCTGTTTGATTGGGTTACTTGATTGAAACATGTTATTTCAAAATGAAAACATCAAGTGAAGTTAAATAGTAACCATTTCAAGTCAATTTAATATGAAGGAATCGCATCTGAACCAGAAACAATGGTGTTAAATCAAAATGAATTGTTTAAATAAAGTGAACAGCATCAAAAAAAAAAAAAAAAATAATAATACATTCCTCCTGGTAGGTTTAATTTAAGGCTCAGTTTAGTGCTGGAGTAGCTCTAGTCTACTAGCTCTAACTCTAGACAGTTGTTCACATGACAATGATGTTGGACTAGTGTGTGCAGGTGATTTTAGAGTGATAGAGTGGATTTCTTTTACTTTTATAAAATCTAATGTCAAAACTTTTGACTCTATGTTTTTTTTTTGTCTCTCTTTTCATGTGATTCTTTTAACTGTTCATTATTTTCTCTCCCTCCTTTATTTATTTTTTTAAATATACAGTCACTGTGAATGTGAGGTTGGTAAATGGTCACAGTCGCTGTGCTGGTAGAGTGGAGGTTCTTCATAGAGGTCAGTGGGGAACAGTGTGTGATGTTGGCTGGGATATGACTGATGCTGCAGTGGTGTGTAGAGAGCTGGACTGTGGAGAACCTGTAGATGCTGTGGGTGATGCTTATTTTGGACCAGGAACAGGACCCATCTGGACAAATTTTGTCATGTGTAAGGGATCAGAGTCTACACTGAAAGACTGTGGGTCAATGAAAGGGATTGATTATGACTGTGATCATAATACAGATGCTGGCGTCATCTGCTCAGGTGAGCTGCTACAAAACTGAACATATTGCATTAGTAATGATCCACATGTCTCATATTTACTTTTATCATCAATAAGTGGTAATTTAATTTTTACCATTGAACTCTGGACAGCACGACTTTTGTCTCCTGGCATAAATATTTGTGCTTTTTGACTTCTGGAAGTTTCTTAAAGCCTGTCAATCAGATATGAGCTTGCCGTTTTGGCCATTTATTTGTATTAAAAATGTCAGTAAGTGGACCATTGGCAGTCCGTGGATGGCATTTAAGACTAAGACCACCTATACGGCACTGTTACTATATGCTTCATTATGTCTGTAAAAAACATTTTACAATGTTTAACACCGAACAGTAGTAGTGCATTGTTAATCCTTTTGATCTTTAATTCATAAAATCAGCAAAAATCGAACCTTTCATTTAAGTAAAAGAATTGAAAGTGGGGGGAAATCACATTGAAATGTTTTTCTCCAAAACGCATTGGCCACAATTATTGGCACCCTTTTCTTACAAGACTTTTTGCAACCTCCTTTTCCCAAGATAACAGCTCTGAGTCTTCTTCTATAATGCCTGATGAGTTTGGAGAACACCTGACAAGAGATCAGAGACCATTCCTTCATGCAGAATCTCTCCAGATCCTTCAGATTCCCAGCTCCATGTTGGTGCTTCTTCTCTTCAGTTCACTCCACTCATTTTCTTTAGGGTTGAGGTCAGGGGACTGGGATGGCCATAGCAGAAGCTTCATTTTGTGCTCAGTTACACATTTTTGTGTTGATTTTGATGTTTGTTTTGGATCATTGTTCTGATAGAAGATCCAACCACAACCAACTATTGGATTTCTAGCAGAAGCGGTCAGGTTTTGATTTTTTTATCTGTTGGTATTTTATAGAATCCATCATACCATGTATCTGAACAAGATGTCCCAGGACCTTCAGCAGAAAAAATAGGCCCACAACATTAAAGATCCAGCAGTATATTTAACTGTGGGCATGGGGTACTTTTTATCCATGTGTGCACCAAACCCATCTGGTGGGTTTGCTGCCAAAAAGCTCATTTTTTAGTTTCATCTGACCATAGAAGCCGGTCCCGTTTGAAGTTCCAGTCTTGTCTGACAACTGAATATGCTGGAGATTGTTTCTGGATGAGAGCGGAGGATTTTTCTTGTTCTTGTTTTCTAGGTGCTGTTTGATCTTTTTTTTTAGGCTTTCTGAGACTCAACTAATCTCTGCAATTCTCCAGCTGTGATCCTTGGAGAGTCTTTGGCCACTCAAACTTTCCTCCTCACTTCACATTAGGACGATTTAGACACACGTCCTCTTCCAGGCAGATTTGTAACATGTTTAGTTGATTGGAACTTCTTAATTATTGCCCTGATAGTAAAATTGGGGATTTTCAATGCTTTAGCTATTTTCTTACAGCCACTTTCTATGTTGTGAAGCTTCAATGATCTTTTGCTGCACATCAGAATGATTTTCTTTGGTTTTACTCATTGTGATGAATGATTAAGAGAATTTGGCCTTTGTGTTTCCTCATGTTTATACTCCGGTGGAACAGGAAGTCATGGCTGGACAATTTCATGTTCATGATCACCCTGGTGTGCTAAAATAAATGTAAATATGAATAGGAATATACTTCAGAGATATTTTACTCATAAAAAACTCTAGGGATGTTAATAATTGTGGCCAACGTATTTTGGGGAAAAACATTTATTTCTTAATGTGATTTTCCCTACACTTTCAATTATTTTCCTTCAATGAAAGGTTAGATTTTTGCTAATTTTATGAATTAAAGATCAAAAGGATTAACAATGCAGATTTATTTTTATAGTCATCTTTGATCATATTTACCAATGGTGCAAATAATTCTGACCACAACTGTATGTGTATGTGTATATATCGATGTTTCATAACATTTCTAATACTTTACAATAAGGTTCATTTGTTAACATTAGTTAATGTGTTATTAACTAACATGAGCATTAACTAGCATGAGCAATACATTTGTTACGTTAGTTAATACAAAAACAGCTGTTCATAGTTTGTTGATGTTACTTCACAGTGCATTAACTAATGTTAACAAATACAACTAATGAACCTTGATATAAAGTGTTGCCAAATAATTATCTGTCATTATATGATGCAATAATTTTTTGTAAATGTGGAAAAAAGCGAAAGTGACATGTGAAAGCCAAGTATGGTAACCCATACTCGGAATTTGTCATCTGCATTTAACCCATCCAAGTTAGTATACAAACATTAGGAGTAAACGTGCACTGCAAACCGTTGACACACACACCCAGAGAGGTAGGCAGCCATTTTGCTGTGGCTTCCGGGGAGTGATTGGGGGTTATGTGCCTTGCTCAAGGGCACCTCAGTCATTCCAGTATTGAGAATTGAACCTACAACCTTCGGGTTACCAGTCTGACTCTATAACCATGACTACCCCCAATAAATATTGCTCATCGAAAGGCTTATAAAGGCTTTATGGGCAACATTTATAAAGTCTTCTCTTTTGTTTTATTCTGGATAGCTGCAGCAGTTTAGAAGTTTATGATGACATTTATTTAATTATTATTATTATTATTTTTTTTTTTTGTAATTTCTTACATTTATTTTCTCTTGTTACTGCAGGTGCCAGGCTGGTTGGAGGTTCTCGCTGCTCTGGGAAGTTAGAGATACTTGATGATCAGACGTGGGTTTCAGTGTGTGCTGCTGCCTTTGACCAGCAGGATGCAGAGGTTGTGTGTAGAGAGCTGGACTGTGGGGCTCCTGTACAGGTGTTGGGAGAAGATGCTTTTGGAAAAGGAGACACTCAGATGTGGACACAAGAGATTCAGTGCAGAGGAAATGAGTCTCAGATTCAACTCTGTGCAAAATCATCACAGGAACACAACTGCTCCCATGATGATCACCAGGGGCTTCAGTGTGCTGGTAAGAGTTAGATATATAAGAGAGCATCCAGCAGTATAACTACGATCATATGAGGCCCATTGCAAAAACATTTGGTGTTTTTGTCTTGTTTTTCTGTTGCTGCTGTAACACCTTATTTTCCCCTCGGGATCAGTAAAGGAATTCTAAGTCTAAGTTGATGGGTCACCCCCACAATTTAAATGAATTAACTAAAATACTTGAAAATATAACACCGTAATTCTGCGTTAACAGTTAAGTTGTTTCTTTCAAAGCATCTTTTCACAAACTGTGAATTGTTCATGTGTGTGTTTAGTATTATCATTAAGGGAATTTGACAAAATAATAGTATTTATTTATTTACTCCAAAAACTTTTGTGTTGGGTTTATCATTATTAAGTATTTACCATTATTTAGTGGTCCATATACTCACATAGCCCATTGTTAGACTAACAGTAAAAACTTGTAAATGTATGATGTTATTTTTATGCTTTTTCTTTTCATTTATTATCTCTTTCTATGTATTCCTTTCCCTCTTAGATGTTATGAATGTGAGGTTGGTTGATGGTCCCAGTCGCTGTGCTGGTAGAGTGGAGGTTCTTCATAGAGGTCAGTGGGGAACAGTGTGTGATGATTTCTGGGATATGACTGATGCTGCAGTGGTGTGTAGAGAGCTGGACTGTGGAGAACCTGTAGATGTTCTGGTTGATGCTCATTTTGGACAAGGATCAGGACCAGTCTGGATGAGTGTTGTATTATGTAATGGAACAGAATCTACATTGAAAAACTGTGGATCAGCAGGGTGGAAAAAACCTGTCTGTTCTCATATTAATGATGCTGGAATAATTTGCTCAGGTGAATAATACTAAACCTCAAAGCATTTCACACTTTCTAAACCTTAATTCATGATATGCATGTATGTATGTGTATATGTGTATAAAATGATATATATATATATATATATAATTTTTTTATTTATTTATTTTAATAATGTGAAGAAGTACATCTTGGACATTCTGCAAAATATCTCCTTTTGTGTTCAGCAGAAGAAAAAAATCATACTGGTTTCATTTTCAGGGTTTTTAATTAACAGTCATTTCAAACAACAGTAATACTTTAAAGATGTAAATATAAAAGAAAACACTTTGATGAGTGTCAAATGTAATCATATGTAAAAGTACTACTTTTATGCAATACAAACAGGTCATAAACGCTCCAGGCTTGCTGCTGGATCTCACCTCTGCTCTGGAAGGTTAGAGATACTTAATGGTCAGACTTGGGTTTCAGTGTGTGCTGCTGCCTTTGACCAGCAGGATGCAGAGGTTGTGTGTAGATAGCTGGACTGTGGGGCTCCTGTACAGGTGCTGGGAGAAGATGCTTTTGGAAAAGGAGAAGCTCAGATGTGGACACAAGAGATTCAGTGCAGAGGAGATGAGTCTCAGATTTCATTCTGTTCAATATCATCATCGTACAAACACAACTGCACCAGTGACAATAATGTGGGACTGATCTGTTCTGGTAAATTATAAATATTCAGTGTCTCATCATTGATTTTCTGTCATATCATATGCAAGATATACAGTAATCTTAAATGTATTACAAAACTTTCTTTTCCTAAGTTTTCTTTTTTTTTTTTTTTTTTTTTTTTTTGCACTGCATTGTTACTGAGTGGCTAAGTATCACGATATGTTGTCTGATAGATGTTGTTCATAATGAGCCTCATAATGACAAAAGTTCTTTGCACAGGTTACACAGATCTTAGACTGGTCAATGGTTCAGACTCTTGTTCTGGAAGAGTGGAGCTTCGGTTCCTCAATGATTGGGGCACAGTGTGTGATGCATGCTGGGATATGAGAGCTGCCAGTGTCCTCTGTAGACACTGTAGACACTGTAGACATTGCTGTGTCTGTTGTGGGATCAGACTGGTTTGGAGAGGGAAGTGGTGAAATCTGGGCTGATGTGTTTGATTGTGACGGGAATGAAACAAAACTCTCAGAATGTTCCATCTCTTCATGGAGTCGAGCTGAATGTTCTCATAGACGAGATGTTGGAGTCATCTGCTCTGGTAAACTTATTTGACTCACTGCTGAAAAACTTTATGAATGTATAAACACTATTTCATCATGTTTTAACACAATTCTTATTTTAGTAAAACATAACATCTTCTCCACAGATTCCTCTCTAGCTGTTCATGATGGTCTGGTGCGGTTGTCTGGAGAGAGACAGTGTGAGGGGGAGGTGGAAGTTTCCATCCATCTGGTCTGGAGGAGAGTTCTGCTGGACTCCTGGAGTCTCACTGAATCCTCTGTGGTCTGCAGACAGCTGGGCTGTGGCTCTGTGCTGAACTTCTCCGGCTCCTCTTCATCCAGTCCTGAACACAGTCATGAGTGTGTGACGGGCTTCCAGTGCTCTGGGAGTGAAGCTCATCTGGGGAACTGCAGCTCTCCACAAACTCTCAACTGCAGCTCCACACAACAGCTGTCAATCACCTGCCTTGGTGAGAAGAGCAACATCTGGGCAGATTCTTCAGTTGTTAGTGATCACTAATGTGTTTCTCTTTCTCTGAATATCAGGTCGCGGGTCCATCAGGCTGGTGGGTTCTGGGGGAGACTGTGCAGGGAGGCTGGAGGTTTTTCACAGAGGCTCATGGGGTACAGTGTGTGATGACTCCTGGGATATTAAAGATGCCCATGTGGTGTGCAGACAGCTGCAGTGTGGAGTGGCCCTCAGTAACCAGCAGGTACCAGCCTGGTTTGGTCCTGGTTCTGGACCCATATGGCTGGATGAGGTGGAGTGTGAGGGGAATGAGACATCCCTGTGGAGCTGCTCTTCTCCAGGCTGGGGAAAACATGACTGTCAACACAAGGAGGATGTAGGAGTAATGTGCTCAGGTAAACAGTTCAGTGTTGTGGAAAACTGTTATTCACATTGATAAACTAAATCTAAAATATTTTTAGAAAATCTAAGATATATTTTCATATGTACACAGTTATATATATTATATTATACAGTGTTGAAATGAATGTAGTTGGATGAAAGCTGAGGTTGTGCTTATGTTTCCATCTAGAGTTTAAAGAGATCAGGTTAACTGAGGGTTGTGAAGGGAATGTGGAGGTTTTCTACAATGGATCCTGGGGTAATGCGTGCTGGAACCAGATGGACAGAGATACAGCGAGTCTTATCTGTCAAGAGCTGAACTGTGGAAGATCTGGTGCTTTTTCCAATTCTATACCAAGACTAGAATCAGCTCCTAACTGGCTGGATGAAGTGAAATGTCGACCACATGATTCAAATCTGTGGCAGTGTCCATCGTTACCCTGGGGACAGAATGACTGCAATAGAGATGAAGTGGCCAAAGTCACCTGCTCAGGTAAAACTGATGCATTTTCCTACACCAATTAATATGAGTAGGAATGCTTTGAATATATGCATAAAATGTATATAATATTATACAAAATAATGTAATATAATTAACTTGTGATTAGAACTGGAGAGTCATGAGTCCTCATCTCCCCACCAGAGATATTCAGGTAAGTTTATTTGATGGAGAAGAACATAAAGACCATTAACATTAACATTTAAAGGATTTAAAGGGGTCATGAATCGAAAATTTGAATTTTACTTAATCTTTTGACATAAGAGTTCAGTGTTAAAAAAAATCCTTTCAATTTCAGAACTCAAAATTTTCTTGTTAGTCCAAAAACAGTTTTATTGAAACCAAGCTGCCGAAATCACTCTTTTGGATTTTGTCACATTATTACATCACAGTGCGAGGAAAGACTGCCACTGCAGAAGAAAATCAAAATCTTCTGAAGAGAGAGTGCTGGATGTCATGGGTGAGGGCAGAGAAAAGGCCGAGCACATCTCTGGTCCCTTCATGACATTTATTTGCAAGCCCTGTGATTTTTGTGAACCACTACACTGCCTCGGCAGCCGCAGGGCCAGAACTGCAGGGAATGCGAACCTGATCACCCTCTTAGAAGACAGGCGGGAGCGAAGCATGCAATTCAGCGGTGCTTAGCTCCCAAACAAACAACAAATAGGTCGCATGTATCCCCACCCATAAGTTTATCGAGGGCGGAGAGTAGCACGTGATTCAAATTGCTGTTTGCTTGCCATATCTCCTGTCTAAAATGTATATGCTTTTGACAAACAAACAATAAATAGACAGAAACAATTTCACATAGAAAACACATTGTTTGGTCTCAGGGTGCTTTGTACCCTCCTGGTCATGATGTCACCAATCTATGACATTCCATCACGCCATTAGAATGATTTCACATGTGCCTCGCAACGCAATCACACAGAGGCATTAGGCCAGCGATTGTATATTATAGGGAGATGAGAGGGTCTGTATCTCTTACCATTGGAGAAAGCGTAATGGCTAACTTAATCATGTGTAGCACCTCTCAGCATATTGTGTAATGGCAGTGACATCAGTGCCCGCCGTTCAAAACTTAGCCTTAGCATTAGCCATTATGCTCTTTTGGCTAAAGGTTGCAAGCTTGCCTTCTAGTGGCTTTGATTATGTTTGTTTGAGATGTATCAGTGCTGTGCAGACTGATCATCGTATGACATCAAAGTACTGTGAGATCGATTCAAAAGCATAAGCATTCAGTGTCATACGTCGATCGGTCTGCGCAGTGCCGATGCATCTCGAACAAGCCTACTCCCACAGTGTCGAAGACTCTGACGCAGAGTGAGGTCCCTCAAAAGGGAAATACAGTTTTGTATTTTAAAAAAAATGTACAAATTTTGATTATAGTGTAAGGGGACCTCATAGAATATTATAAAATGAGAAAAAAAATGCAGTTCATGACCCCTTTAACATTGCACCACGCACATACTCCACTGTAGGTAACATTGTGCTTATAGCACTGTGCATTGTTTGCAATTGTCTATATCTCTGTGATTGTGTGATTTAGATCATGTTTCTCTCAGACTGAGTGGAGGGGAGGGTCGGTGCTCTGGGAGGCTGGGGGTGTATCATAACGCTGTGTGGGGCTCAGTCTGTGATGACCTGTGGGACATCAGCGATGCTCAGGTGGTCTGCAGGCAGCTGGGTTGTGGAGCAGCACTGAGGGCTGATGGGAATTCAGTCTTTGGTGCTGGTGAAGGTGTTGTGTGGCTGAACAGAGTCGAGTGCAGAGGGAATGAGATTCACCTGTGGGACTGTCCTCTCTCCCTGAAGAACCACACTGACTGCTCCAACAAAGAGCACGCTGGACTCACAGGTCACAGCAAAACTCTGACCAATATTAGTCATTTTATTGCTAATAATATATTTTTTTAAATGGTTGTGTCTGTTTTGACAGATTTGTCAGTGTCCTCTACTCCTGCCACAACAACATCATCTTCTCCTCCAGTTTCTCAGACAGTGAGCTCAACATCAGTCTCTCGTCCACAAACTCCTCCGTCTCTCTCTGTGCTTGTGATTGTACTGGGAGTTGTGCTCTTACTGCTCTTAGTGCCACTGCTTATACTGATTCAGCAGAACAGAGTGATGAGGAGAGGTAGGAGAGATCCAGAGACTGTCATATTGTGTCTTATTCAGTGTGTGATCAGTCATGTGTTGTGAACTGACAGCAGGTTTGTCTCTCTACACTCACAGCTCTAAGAGGAGACACAGGAGCACGACTGAAGCTGTTTATGAGGAGCTTCATCACAGACACGATCACTTCACTCAGAGGGGTGAGTAAATGTCATAGTGCCTTATGTGGAGATCAAAAGGGTACAAGGGGGGTACAAGACGGGTGAGTGGATTAAATTGCATGTTTTTTTTTTTATTCAGTTAAAATCCAGCCTCGCAGCCAATTTCTTTGGATAATGAGTGTGGGGTAGGATTAGGGTTAGAATTTGTTGAAGCATTGTGTAGACAATCAGCACTCTGATTGACACAATCAATAAAATCTTTAGTATTGATTGCCAGGAGGAGTTTCCGCTGTTTGGGATCAATCATGAGAGTAAAGTAAATTGATTCATTTGTGGGACCTTTTGTGTCAAATGATAAAGGATTAGTGTTACATGAACTAAAGGAAGTGGGGATTTTGACTGGTTTGACTGTTTTTTTTCCCGATACATGAAGTGTCCTAGAATGAAGTACAATGTTCATTGTTTTTTTGTTTTGTTTTGTTTTTTGCGTTTTTTTTAAATATCAGAATCTGCAGTAAGATCCAAACCTGACTACTATAATGATGTCACCACCACTAAAGACTCAACAGGTCAGTAACTGATCACAGGATTTCACTTAAACTTAAACCTATTGGGCCTGTAAACAGTAAAATCAGTTTGTTTTTCCTCTTTGCTTTCAACTCCTTTAGAAGAGCAACAACTTAATACAGAGCAATTATGATGATGTAATCACTGTTGGATTGAGACAGCATGCTATAGGTTTGTTTCTTCAATTATTAATATTATTTGAATATGCATGTATATTTTATGTGTATTTTAATTCTATTTTAATTTGTGTATATTATGTGTATTTAAATTATAAGTAATTTGATTGTCGCATTTCAATTTTTTTTTATTTTGTTGCAGAAGACAAATCAGAAAGCTATGATGATGTTGTCATTTTAAGACAGTTCTCCAAAAATAAAGCAGGTGTGGGTTTCTTTTAGATAGTCTTGCACATTTTTTTTTTTTTTTTTTTTTTTTTTTGATTTAAACTGTAATGTAACTGCCGTAGCCAAAAGTATTGGCAGTGACATACATTTTGTGCTTCACAAAGTTTGCTGCTTCAGTTGTTGTGATGTTGACTTTGGATCAGTGGCCAGGTAACTCTTAATCCCATAGAGAACCTGTGGTCAATCCTCAAAAGGCGAGTGGACAAGCAGAAGTCCACAAATTGTAATCAACTCTGGGCACTAATAAGGCAATAATAGTTCACCATCAGTCAAGATTTGGCATAGAAGCTAATATTCATGCCAGAGCTTATGAGGAATAAGGGTCAACACTGTAAATATTGACACTTTGCATAGGCCTATATTTAATGTTTTTGCCAATAAAAGCCCTCATAAATGTAAGACATACTTATCATTTTGTTTATGTGATTAATGATTGACACATTTATGTCAGAGGGAGGCCTGGAGGAGTATGATGATGTGGAAAATGTCAGTGAAGACGTGAGAGACCTTGGTAGGTTATTGTCTTATTTCACACTGAATATGCCTAGTTTTTATTACTAGAAATTATAATGCATTGCAAATAATGTGCTTATTGTGTTACTTTTTTAAGCATGAAAACAGAAGAGAAAACAGTTTCTGAGGGCCAGAAGCTACAGGGGGAAAAAGACCAACATCCTGTTCTGCTGAAAATGCATTTTGAAATTATAAGAGTATTTGAGGGTTTTTTTTTTTTTTTTAAATCAAAATGTTTAACATTTTTTATATATACAACAATAATGTATGAAGACAAACTTCCTGAAAATGTATCTTATTAATGAAGTTTGATGTATGATGTATTAAATAATAAAATAAATCTGGTATAATGTTTAAGATCAGTGATATTCCCTCATCTAAACTTCCTAGTTGTGAGAAACCACTTAAATAACCGTTTTGTCTTTTAAAATGTTTCCATATTTTATCTATTCATATATTATCACTTTTATTAAATGTATTGTAACAACATTAATGTTTAGAATTCACAATTGGTTGATTTAATTTAATTCCAAATGCATCAATATATTCTGTTTTTTTTTTTTTATGGTTGCATCAAAGTGAGGAAACCAGAAAATTCTCATCTGGATTTGACGGCCTTTTATTGCAATCTTGTGGATAAAGATGAGTTGCAGTCAGAAATTTCCACTTGAGGAACCTCCATATCCCGACTGGCTATTTGCCATACCAAGTGTTTAATTGTCTACTACTGCCTGTAAACTGTTAGTGTCTTAATAACTGTTCCACAGGTGCATGTGCAAATATTGCATTGAAAAAGAGACTGAGAGAGAGCACTTAAGCATTTGAAGTTCCAATTATTTGACTGACAGACGGCAGCGGTTGGAGTTAAAAATCATCATTTGTGTTCTACTGAAGAAACAAAGTCACCTACATCTTGGATGCGCTGGGGGTAAGCAGTTAAACATCAAATTTTCATTTTTGGGTGAACTATCCCTTTAAGGACTACAACAATGGGCTGGTAGGAACTACAACAAGCTTCTTCCTGGGTTCAATAACCCTAAAATTTACATAAACCCTGCCCACGAGAACAGGCAACAAAGGGAACAAGGCCATGTTGGGCCGCTTTAGAGAAGAGGAAGAGTTGTTCTAGTAGAGTGTTGTTGCCATGCCGTCATTTTACATCGGACTGCTTCACAAACAAGGGTCAATTCAACACTGGATTTGCACAAAAGCTTAACATGACAGCACATGCTAGTCAATGAGTTGAATCAACTCCACAGCAACTACATCAATTTATCCAAAATTCAAATTCAAAATTGCTTTATTGGCATGACTGTAAATCATACAATATTGCCAAAGCATACATAAAACAATAATAAAAACATCTTTATAACAATTTATCCACTAACCATTCAGAAATGTCCAGTTGCATTCTAAAACGTGTAACACTTTGGAAAAAGGTCATTGACTCCATTACAATCAAACTACCCATATATAATATTTCCCCTGTGTTTCATGTTGTTACGGTACACAGGAGGCAGACACAGATGTAAACAGGTATTGGTAGTTTTATTGACCACAGTAGAGCAAGAGATATCAACAGGTGAGTAGAATGGATGCAGATGGTGTTCAGAAGGTGATATATGGAATAGTTACTGTCCTTTTCGTTGCAGGGAGATATACATTGGAGCTTGGAGATCGCTGGAGACACCCACACAGTAGACGAGGCACACAGAGGGAAGGAGACACGCTGGAGACAGGTGAGTATACGAAGAGGAGTCCTTGAGGTAAGCATAACAGGAAGTATATGCGAACGAGACCGGACATAGAGTGCTGTGTGCGTGTGCTATGGGGAAGCTGATGAGTGAGGTGATGAGGTGCAGGTGGTGGTGATCAGTACTCTGGAGATGGTGCGCGCTGTGATTGGGTGAGGTTGGAACCTGACGTGTCTGTGACACATGTGTGTCTTTGTTATATTGATCTAATTATGATTCTTTAGTTATGTCAGGGTAACTTCAAGTTGCGAAGCCGTCCTAAACATGGGCCCCTGGTTGCAATGTGTTCATTGTCAAACTCCAAAATAATTCTAAACACCATTATTTTATTTGAAAAAGTGAATAATTTTATTTTATAGTCAAAATATTTTAGTTTGTCTTGTATATATTTTTTCTTTAGATCCGATTCTTTAGAACATTTTAAGCTGTCATATGCTCATGTTACAATGTGCCCCTCAGATGTTACAATGTGCTCCACCTATGGGACATGTTGTCACATTTCTCTTCCATTCTTTTGGGGTAAAAACATTAATTATGAAACAAAACCACATATTTGTACTAGACATGTGATTTTTTTTTTTTTTTTTTTTTAAGGGCTTACTTGTGCACTGTGCTCTTGGTAAATGCTTTTAAAATTATTAATTTTACAAAGTTCAGTTTATTAAATGTTAATATCATGCTAACATATGTATACACTAATAGACAGTGTTTAGGACATTCACAGTTAGTTATCAGTGCTTTTATCTCTTCTCTGCAGGTGTTGGGCTTTGATTCTGTAAATAAACTGGAGAATTTCCTGTTTCTTGTAAATCAAATGTGTGTGTGTGTGTGTGTGTGTGTGTGTGTGTGTGTGTGTGTGTGTGTGTGTGTGTGTGTGTTTCTGCATCCCCTCAGTGAGGCGTCTTGATGGGTGGGGAGGAGGAGTTCATCAGCACTGACAGTTTTGATATTTATGGAGAAAATCAAAAAAGCCTCTTCTGATTTGTCACTGAAGTTGTTTGATGGTTTCCTCTGTTGTGTCTAATAAGGTAACAGCGAGTGTGATTGGAGGGTGTTGGACCTCTTTCTCTCTCATTAAGGGGTGTGAGAGGATGCCTTTACTTCTGTATCATCAGTGCGGAGAAGCTTGAACTGGATGTTGAATTAATCAAGCAGAGAGAGATGGAGAGATGCCTGATGCTCATTTTACTGTCTTCAGTTATACTCATCACAGCTGGTAAGTACATAGGAAATGGAAGAGATTAAGTTATTTTCAGAAATGAAGGGGTCAGAATATGTTCTGTTTTTTCGCTTACATTTTATGTCTCACTGTAACCAAGATTTTTATTTGTAAATAATGATATTATTATTATTTTTTTTCAAAACAACATTACTACTGTTGATTGAGTATTGATTTACAATGTACAATTTTGAATAGTTTTCCTTGAATCATGTTTGTTTATTATACAAGGCAATGATGACATCAGCACAGAACTGCTTTAATTTTTCTTCAGGTAGAGTAAAGGTATATTTAACTACGGAAGAGTAATAAAATAAGAACAGTGTTAAGAATTAGATGCTTGAAGTTTTTCAGGTCTAACCGTAGAGCCTAATTCAGGTACAGAAATTGAATAATCAAATGTAAAATACCATTACATAATCTTCGCTGTATTCTTTAAATATAGATTAATCCTTAAAGCTACAAAAGTTATTCAGTCAAGATCAGTGAGTGATTTTCTTTTTCCTTTTGTTCTTTGATTAATGGCACAGGTTGCAGCAGGTAGGCTGCTATCACTTTAAAGTCCAAATTCCATAAGCACAGACTTAAATACACAGAAAGAAAAATATTGAAAAATGTCTATATACACTCTTCCAGCCAAGGGTGAAGTCATTTTGTAGATGTGTGAAGCACTGTGGCACGGCAGGATTTTGAACAGCTCGTGCACCCTCCTTTATTCATAATCATATGTGTTTTGCAACTAACCTTAATGTTATTTTAATATTCAATGTTAATACATTAACAATGTTTTGGGCTGCTGCATGTCAACTTTAACGATGTTGATCTCAAAATTGTTCATTCTCAAAACATAATGTGTTTATTCTCAGCAAATTATTTAGCCTTTAATATTAATTACAATCCGTTGTAATCAATTCACAATATATGTGCATAATTCCCTCTTTGGGCGATCTATATTATAATTAGTCATAACGTGTTATGATTTATTATATTCATATATTTCACCCATGATTTGAGCTAATTGATTAAATATCTGTAAATTCATTACAAAAGCCTAAAATATAGCTTGACTAAGTGATCTAACTCTGTCATGTCTTCTATCAGCAATGAACACTGATCGAATGCGTGTTTTTTCTCAACATTTTATTTAGACTTTTTTTTCTCAAAATTGAATACGTTTTTTTTTTTGTTCTCAAAACTACAGAAGAGGATTGTAGTTAGGCCAGGTAATAATTAAAAAAATAAAACCATCTCTAGATTAAAGTCATTATAATGCAAGATTAAACACATTAAATTTCTAGAAAAAAAGTAGAATTAAAATTTTGAGAAAAGAGTTGTGTTTTGTGAAAAAAAAAGTCTAAATAAAATATTGAGAATAAACACGCATTCGATCAGTGTTCATTGCTGATAGAAGACATGACAGAGTTAGATCACTTAGTCAAGCTATATTTTAGGCTTTTGTAATGAATTTACAGATATTTAATCAATTAGCTCAAATCATGGGTGAAATATATGAATATAATAAATCATAACACGTTATGACTAATTATAATATAGATCGCCCAAAGAGGGAATTATGCACATATATTGTGAATTGATTACAACGGATTGTAATTAATATGATTAGTTCTAGTTTAATAGTTGTTTAGAAAAACTATCCTAGCTTGTACAGCAAACTATGGGTTTTAGACTATTATGAAAGAAATTTTGTTCTCTGGACATGAGAATAAATTCCTATTATAGCATCAAAGCGTAAAGCAATGTTGCAGAAACGAAACGTAGAAGTGACTTGGATTTCTGAATGAGCAGCAGAACAATCGAGCACGAATAATGTAGCCTATTTCATATATGAAACTACTAATACAGAGGTTATACATCTAAATATGCACAGAGGATATACATAGGCTATATACAAAAGCAAAAGTAAAGACAGGAAAAGAGAAAAGACAATTAGCAAAACTTTCAGACAGTCCTTGAGAGCCAGCAAAGAATCAGTATCACTTTGTTAGGTCGTATGACTTATCGCATCTAAGATAGAAAGAAGCGGTAGGCCTACTTGCAACCCAATCTCATGGCAATTCGTACATATTTTACGAGGTGGCTAATTTGTATGAATTCATATGACCTCACTCGTACGAATTCATACATTTTTTGCTAAATAATACGTATTTTACGAGTTGACAAATTCAAATGAATTCAAATGACCTACTCCAAACCCCGCCCCTAAACCTAGTTAGCTAACCGTCACTGGGGTTTAGACAAATGTGTGAATGAGTCGTATAAATTCATAGGAATCAGCCACCTCGTGAAATAAGTAAGATTTGGTCATGAGATAGTGTTGGTACTTGCGTGCTGAGTTTCAAAAGATACACGTGACGGCTGCAGTTCGTTGGCTTCTTCCTTTTCCGCAGGAATATTTGAACTGAGAGGAGCGCGTGATGGAAGCGCTGTCGCCGAGACGTCCGGGAGAGACGTGCCCGAGATGAAAACTAACACAACTACAGTCATAGCTAAACTTATACACTAGGGGTACATACATGCAATTTGAAAGACGATGACGGGTATGCTTTGGCACAGTCATATTTTGAGAATAACTGTACATACATCTAAGCGTGTTTGTGTGTGTCTCTGTTGTCTGTGTGTGTGTGTGTGTGTGTGTGTGTGTGTGTGTGTGTGTATTGGGTTTTGGCTAGTCTGGAATGTGGCCGCATGGCCCTTAACCCACATGGGGTGATTCTTTTGATGTCCCCAGAGCTGAGGACAGGGGCCTTCTGCGTAGCTTTCAGATGGGCCACAAATCACGATTCGTGATTTACATGCACAGTTCAAGAGGCTAAAAGCATTCTGAAAATTCTAAAGTTGGTAGGCTAGCACTGATCTTATCCAGACATTACACTTTCCTTCAATAACGATTCTCGATTCTAACTTTTGCCATACTTTTATATTTTTTCACTTTCTGTGTGTGCGCTAGCCGAAGCTCCAGGGTGGCAGTGCAAAACAGTGAATCTAATCACCATACAAACAAAAAGGACACTTCTATGGAGTCAAATTAATGCCTTAAAGTTTTGCACAAAAATAAAGTTTTGCAAAACAAAACAAAAAAAAGAATTGAGCAATAAAAAAAATGTTTTGCAAACAAAAATAAAGAATTGCAAAGGGAAAATAAAGTATTGAGCAGAAAAAAATAAGTTTTGCAAACAAAAATAATAAATTGCAAAATAAAATAACGTAGTGCAAAAATAAAAATATAATCAATTACAAAAATCAATGAAAGCTGTTATTTAAATAACATATGCTTATGTTGAACTTTATTCTTGTAAAAACAGACGCTGTAAGCAGTACATAAAGTTTTTAATGAAAAGGTCTCTGAAACATCAGTGTATTAGTCAAATATTGCATTTATTTCACTTCAGCTGTGATAAAGTATGCAAACCGATGCAAACGCAGCGCGAGCGTCACTACGGGAAGCAGAAAGTGTCCGACTTCACGTCTCCGTTTTCAGCTCCTCCCCGCCTGCACGCGGCTAATCTCGCCGATCGGTTACATCCAGCCGCAGCCGATGTCGAACACACCTTTTCTTGACTCCACCCCCACGTCAAACCAGTGCCATAAAGAGAACCGCACAGAAAAGTGCAGCGCAAAGAATAAAAGAATATGTGGCAAAGATAAAATATGATTACAGCTGTCATTGATTTTTATAATTGATTATATTTTTATTTTTGCACTACTTTTATTTTGCAATGTATTATTTTTGTTTGCAAAACTTATTTTTTTCCTGCTCAATACTTTATTTATCCTTTGCAATTCTTTATTTTTATTTTATTTTATTTTTTATTGATCAATTCTTTTTTTTGTTTTGTTTTGCAAAACTTTATTTTTGTGCAAAACATTAAGGCATTAATATGACATACACTTCAGGAATGCAAAAAGTGGCGTCTGTGTTTTACTGTAAATGTGCAAACGGAAACAGAAAGGACAATCTATAAATATATCTCTATAAGCACTAGGGATGGGTACCGAAACCCGGTATTAAATTGACCCCGGGGTTAAATTAAAGACCGGTGTATCGATAAGCTCTGACGTTAACGGTTCTGCTATTGGTACTGGAGAAATTATGAAGAGAATACACGTGCATTTATTATTGCTATATAGACATTATCTTGCAGATTCTATCTCGCCAGAGTCGCCAGCTGTTTCTATATGCAATAATATTACGACATTTGTCTATGATGCATTTCGCAAGAAGAGAGATCGCGCTCACGCAGAGGAGCTACAGCGCGCGCAGCCGCTCACATGGAAGCCTGTTTAAAGGGATAGTTCACCCAAAAATGAAAATTTGATGTTTATCTGCTTACCCCCAGCGCATCCAAGATGTAGGTGTCTTTGTTTCCTCAGTAGAACACAAATGATGATTTTTAACTGCAACCGCTACCGTCTGTCAGTGGTATAATGCATGTCAGCGGGAACTTGGACTATAAGAGTAAATAAAACACGACAGACAAATCCAAATTAAACCCTGCGGCTCGTGACGACACTTTGATGTCTTAAGACACGAAACGATCGTTTTTTGCGAGAAACCGAACAGTATTTATATCATTTTTTACCTCTAATACACCACTATGTCCAACTGCATTCATCACTCGATTCGTTTGGTCTGATCGCGCTCTGACAGCGGCAGTGATGTCTCGCTCTCATTGAAGTATATGCGCGAGACATCACTGCCGTTGTCAGAGCGCGATCAGACCAAACGAATCGAGTGATGAATGCCGTTGGACATAGTGGTGTATTAGAGGTAAAAAATTATATAAATTAAAATTATATAATTATATTTCTCACACAAACCGATCGTTTCTTGTCTTAGGACATCAATGTGTCATCATGAGCTGCAGGGTTTAATTTGGACTTGTCTAAGCAAGTTTTATTTACTCTTATTGTAGAAGTTCCCATCCACTAGCATTATTTGACTGACAGACGGCAACGGTTGGAGTTAAAAATCATCATTTGTGTTCTACTGAAGAAACAAAGTCACCTACATCTTGGATGCGCTGGGGGTAAGCAGATAAACATCAAATTTTCATTTTTGGGTGAACTATCCCTTTAATGGTGACGATTGAGGAGAGAACTAAAAAAAACTAAACGTCTGCATACAATTTAGGCCTGTGCTTTGATATTAAGCTAATTTTATTTTTGATTTTGATGTTGGCTTTCAAGGATCATCAGAAAGAAGATATCTGAGGTAAAACTATTAAAAACTAGCCGCGTTTCGTCTAGCACGCCTTCATTCTCTTCACAGTTGCGCGAGTTCGTTCCTCCCTAAACTCAAACTTAACGTAAGAATGAACACAGTCGGTGATTGTTGTAAAATGCAGTCTTTACTGTTGCTAAATTGCAGTAAATGTTTGAAAATTATTATCAACGTTTAAAACGTTGAAAGCACTATAATCCGCGCAAGAGACGCTGTTCCTCAGGCTGAATTGCGGCGCGCGCTTCAAAACGGATCGCAAACAAATTACACATTGGGCTTCAGGTGCACGTCCAAAATATCAAATACACACAATAGTATGTTTAAATGACCGGATTGGAGTGTGTTTAGCTACTTAAATGCAGTTTATATCGTAAGTGTACATGAACAGCTGGGAGAAAATCCGATGTGTGTTAATATCTATTGTCTTAAAGTGACAGCAGTCACCTTCTGACGATTATGCCATCAGTGTTAATCAAACAACAAAATGCAAAGAGAAAATCACTCACAGCACTTCTTCTGAATATAGTTAGCTTTAATAAGAGTTAATCTATTAATTTATACTGTGAAAACCATGCAGTGTTATTTTACATTTCGTTACTTAGATTTCTTTTATAGGCTAGGCCTATATTACTTACATGAACACAAGAACAAATGAAAGCACTTTATTTCATTTGTGTTTTTGTTTTATTGTATTTGGCAGTTTGTTTCTTTGTTCATGTTCTTACTGTATCTTATATAAAACACCAAAAATGCCAGACACTATATAACATAAAGCAAAGTTAATTCAGCTATATATATAAAAACAAAAAGTACCGATAAGAATACCGTTAAAGTACCGGATCGATAAGCAGTATCAGTAAGAGTAGTAATACCGTTAAATCCTTAACGATACCCATCCCTAATAAGCACAGACTTTATTAAATAGCCTACACAGAAAGATAAATGTCTATACACACTTGCCCAGCCTAGGGTGAAGTTATCATGCTTATCTGCACATAGTATGCTTTATTAATAAGGTTTGTAGAGAATTTGATCTTTTAATAGCATTTTTGAATCTCCCGTTTTCTTGCGAGTACATTGCGCCAATTGTAGCCTACTGTTTTTTTCTTCTAAAAAGACCTAGCTGCTTACAAATTCTCTTTAAAGTTCATATGCTACTTATTATTCGGTTATAAGCTGTATTTATTAAAAAAAGCTTAAAATATAGGCATAGCTTGACACCTGTCATGTACTCTATCAGTATGCAATAAATATGACACTGATTGAATGTGTTTATTCTCAAATTTTTCTCTATATTCTCTATATCCAGTTTTACAACTTTGTTTTCATTACAATATAACAGTATCCTTTAATGCCACAAAAATTATGATTTATAACTACTTTACAGCTAATAAATAATACATGCATTTTAAGATAATTGATTTAAGTGCTTTTATAAAATTAGAAACTTCACATCTCTGTCCTTAAACCTTCACTTTTAATAAAAAAGGGTGGAGTCAACTTACAAAATAAGTTTATTGAGCCCAACTTGTACTGAACTCTGAATATTCCAATAAATATTCAGATGTATGTGCACCACATTGCCACTTGTCCCACTTTGTTATGCCGAATTAAATTCTCTCTCATTCCTTCATTTCTCTCATTGTTACTTAATATTTAGACCGTTTTAATGTGAGGCTGGTTGGTGGTCACAGTCGCTGTGCTGGTAGAGTGGAGGTTCTTCATAGAGGTCAGTGGGGAAGAGTCTGTAATCGTTACTGGGATTTGGCTGAAGCTGCAGTGGTGTGTAGAGAGCTGGACTGTGGAGAACCTGTAGATGCTCTGTATGATGCTGATTTTGGAACAGGATCAGGACCAGTCTGGATTACTTATGTCTTATGTACTGGATCTGAATCTACACTGAAGAACTGTGGGTCATCAGGATGGGGTAAAGGCAATTGTGATCATAGTAAAGATGCTGGAGTCATCTGCTCAGGTAAAGTATATTACATATAAAAGTATATTACATATTCAAATTCACAACTTTGCAATATTGACTTTAAATATTGTAATATTGACTTGTACATTTTAAAGAAGTTGATTCAATGTTGACCTTATTAATAAATAAATTGCATATTTATGTTTTTTTTTTTTTTGTTCTTTTCTTTTTTGTTTACATTATTTATTCGTTATATGACTAAAATAAATTGGCTTCTATGCATACATATTTATCTTGAAGCCCCATAAATGTTTAATGTTTTATTTCTTCTTCTTCTTCTTCTTCTTCTTCTTCTTCTTCTTCTCATCATTATTTATGTAAGCCATGATTTTGATGATCTGTGTTGTTTTATTTAGAAGTCAGGCTGGTTGGAGGTTCTCGCTGCTCTGGGAGGTTAGAGATACTTCACGATCAGTCGTGGGTTTCAGTGTGTGCTGCTGCCTTTGACCAGCAGGATGCAGAGGTTGTGTGTAGAGAGCTGGACTGTGGGGCTCCTGTACAGGTGCTGGGAGAAGATGCTTTTGGTAAAGGAGATGCTCAGATGTGGACACAAGAGATTCAGTGCAGAGGAAATGAGTCTCAGATTCACCTCTGTCCAACATCACCATTAGATGAAAACAGCTGTTCACAAGAACACAACATTGGTTTGCTGTGTACTGGTAGGAGTTCAAAGTATACCAAAGCTGTCATGATTATGTTCTGTTCAGTTCTGTTTTTGTATTCCCTGAATTCCCACCTGTGTTCCCTTATTCATTAGTTTCCATGGTTTGTTAATTAGCCCTGCACGAGCTCCCTTTCAGTTAATTAGTTCCTGTGTATTTATAGCCCTGTGTTCCCTTAGTTCATTGTCTGTTATTGTCAAAGTCCTATACACTATTGTGGGTTCTATTAAAAGTCTGTTTTTAAACTTACACTTAAACTTAAACTTGCTTTTTCTATTGTTCTCTTATATTCACAGACAGTGTGAATGTGAGGTTGGTTAATGGTACCAGTCGCTGTGCTGGTAGAGTGGAGGTTCTTCATAGAGGTCAGTGGGGAACAGTGTGTGGTGCTGGTTGGGATTTGGCTGATGCTGCAGTGGTGTGTAGAGAGCTGGACTGTGGAGAACCTGTAGATGCTCTGACTGATATTCAGTTTGAACTGGGATCAAAACCGATTTGGATGAATAATGCAATGTGTACCGGCTCAGAATCTTCACTGAAGAAATGTGGATTCTTGCAATTAATGGATAATGAAGTGTGTCTTGATAAGAGCGCTCAAGTCATTTGTTCAGGTAAGCTAAAGCTAAAAAAAATGTCTTATTGTACTAAACAATTCCACCAAAAGCAGTTATAAGTTCATATTCCTTCACCATTTCCCACCTTCTCCACTTTCTTTGCTAAAAATAAACCCTTAGAAACTTGTTTATAACTCTACTTTCTAATGTAATGCCCTCAAATGATTAATTCATAGACAATGTTGACATGAAAATCGTCTCGGGTTACTGATGTAACCCTTGTTCCCTGAGTAAGGGAACGAGACGCTACGACAATGACGTGATGGGAACCCTCTGTATGATGTGTTCGTGAAGCACCTCTGTATCCAACCAATGAGGAAACGAGACGTCAGGGGCGTGTGACGTCACGGACCAGGAAACTATAAAGCATACCCAGAACAAAGAACGCTAGCTTCTGGAATATGTCTGAAGCAAGACGCTCACAGGTATGCAGGGGGTATGGCAACGTGACGTAGTGTCTTACTCAGTGAACAAGGGTTACATCAGTAACCCGAGACGTTCCCTTTCGTGGGAACTATCAACGCTACGTCAGTGACGTGATGGGAACGCTATCCCAACTACACCATATCACCAAGTACCTGTCTGTTATCTTGAAGACAGAACTGAGGACCCCGGAGAGGAGCCTACATCCAGGTTGTAAAACCTAATAAATGTGTGCTGGGATGACCATCCAGCAGAACCACATATGTCATTAATGGATACTCCTGACATTAAGGCCTTTGAGGCTGCCATACCCCTAGTAGAGTGAACACGGACAGCTAATGGAGATGGCTGTCCGGCCACCTCATAAACAAGTGAGATAGCCTCGACCACCCACTTGCTCATTCTCTGCTTAGATGCTAGGCCTCCTTTCTTATGAGACCCGTAACACACAAACAATTGATCCATTTTGTTCCCCAGGGCAGCTCTGTGGACATATGCATCTAAAGCCCTCACTGGGCAGAGCAGATTGAGTTTCTCCTGATCCGAAGTTGTAAATGGAGGAAGATAGAAGGCCTGAAGTACGATGGGACCTGGGACGTTGGTGGGGGCCTTAGGTATATAGCCTGGTCTAGTGTGCAGGAACGCTTTGACCATTCCAGGTGCGAATTCCAAACACAAAGAAGCAACTGAAAGTGCTTGAAGATCTCCTATTCTTTTAGGAGATGAAATAGCCAGTAGAAATATGGTCTTTAAGGGTGAGGAATTTCTCTGAAACTTCCTCTAGTGGTTCGAAGGGAGCCTCAGCTAACCCTTCTAATACCACGGCCAAGTCCCAGGCCGGAGTCCTTGTACGTACTGAAGGCCTCAGCCTCAGAGTACCACGGAGGAAGCGTATAAAAGGGGGTCTCGATCTACCGAGGAATCCCACAGAGGAGCATGGCCGAAATGGCCGCATACACTTTCTCGTGGAGGGAGATCTGGAGTGGAGTATGGTCTCCACAACCTCAGTTGGGAGAGCAGCATCTATGAGCCTGGCCCCCTCAGAGGCCAGGCCCACAGTCTCCGTAGTTCTGGGCGTGGATGAATTATCATGCCGCCCGCTTGCGACAGGAGGTCCTGCCTGAGAGGAAGTTCCATCAGGGAGCCATCTAGAAGTGACACTAAGTCTGAGAACCATATTTTGGTTGGCCAGTACAGGGCTATCAATATTAGACTGACCCCTTCCTGGCGTACTTTCTCCAGAACTCCCGGGAGCAGAGTGAACGGGGAAAGGCATACAGACGCAGCCTCGGCCACGTCTGTACCATGGCATCCAGACCCAATGGTGCTGAATGAGATAGGGAAAACCACAGTGGACACTGGGTTGATTCCCCTGAAGCAAATAGGTCGACCGAAGTTTTCCAAAGTGAGCTCCACACCTCGGAGCGGAGACTCCATTCCCCGGGCCTCTGCCCCTGCCTCGACAGGGCGTCTGCTCCCACATTTTAATGCCCTCAGGTCTGGGAGGAAGTATTTTACTGCAAGAAATACCGCCATCATTTCCAGCTGATTTATGTGCCAGGAACTCTGATGGTCCTCCCAGAGACCCTGGGCTGAGCGACCACGCATGATCGCCCCCCAGCCTGTGAGGGAAGCATCCGTCGTAAGCATTACGTGACAACGAGAAATCCCCAACATGGGTCCTGGGACAGGAACCAAGGTTTTTTCCACATGACCAGAGCACGAAGGCATCGCCGCTTGACTTTGATCATGCGAAAAGGATTTCCCCTCGGAGAAAACCCCTTGGTCCTGAGCCACCACTATAAGGGTCTCATGTGCAGAAGGCCAAAAGTTATCACATTGGACGCAGCTGCCATAAGACCCAACAGTCTCTGAAACTGTTTTACAGTGAGTGACTGGCCTAACTTCACCCCTTTCACGGCCCCGAGAATGGAACTCACACGAGCAGGGGATAAATATGCATGGTGGAGTCCCAAACTACCCCTAAGTAGTTGGTAATTTGACTCGGAACCAGCCCACTTTTCTTGGCATTGAGCCTCAGCCCAAGCTTCTTCATGTGCGACAGAACAACATCTCAGTGTTGAACTGCCAACTGTTCTGTTTGAGCTAGTATCAACCAGTCATCGATATAGTTCAGTACGGAGCCAGAGCTGCATCCACGCACTTTGTGAACATGTGGGGTGATAGAGATAGGCCGAAGGGAAGAACCCTGTACAGGTAAGCTTTGCCCCGAAAGCAAACCTGAGGAACTTCCTGTGTTTAGGATGGATGGATACATGAAAGTAAGCATCTTTCAGGTCTATCACAACAAACCAGTCCCCGGACCTAATCTGTGGGATAACCCTCCATCCTTCTTTGGAACAATGAAGCATTGGTTGTAAAACCCTGACAGCTTGCAGGGAGGAGAACCCCTTCTATAGCTCCTTTTTGCAAGAGCGTCATAACCTCCTGTTCCATTACCAGAGACTGCTCGGTGGCCACCACTGTGGGAAGGACCCCATTAAACTGGGGCGGGCGAGACCCGAATTTGTAACCCTTTTCTATTGTGAGCAGCACCCATTTTGAAATATTTGGGAGAAGTTTCCATTCTGCTTTATTTACTAAGGGAACCAGTCTCTCGAGACTGGCTTCTGGCATTTTTTGAGCACTTGACTCGGCGCCCTGAAGCGCGAACCGCCAAGGAATAGCCGAATCAAGTGATGACCGGCCCTCCTCGGAGGGTCGGTGGAGACCGCTGCGCCCTGAAGCACACTGGGTGGCAGGGTTAGCAGAACGGCCCCCTGAGGGCGCCAAAGAGGGATGGGTACCAAGTATTTTAATACCCAACCCTCTCTGGAGAGGGGCTGCCCTCCAATGCTGAAGACAACAGAAGCTAGTGTTCTTTGTTCTGGGTATGCTTTATAGTTTCCTGGTCCGTGACGTCACCCGCCTCTGACATCTCGTTTCCTCATTGGTTGGATACAGAGGTGCTTCACGAACACATCATACAGAGGGTTCCCATCACGTCATTGATGTAGCATCGATAGTTCCCATGAAAGGGAACTGGGTGGTCATGTAACAATGTAGCGGTTCGTACAGTTATTAATCAATTTATGGGTGGAATATGAATATAATAATTCATAAAGCTTTATGAATAATTATTATGCACATACCGACCCAAGGGGGAATTAAACATATATGGTTAATTAATTACAATGAATTATAATCAATTATATATATGATTAGTTCTGGTTTAATAATTATTTAGAGAAACTGTTCGTTTGTCCAGCAAACTAAGCCCCTCACAGAATATTATAAACGGATTTATTCTTTGGCCACAAGAATAAATTCCTATTATAGCATCAACGCATAAAGTGATCGAAAAACGTTAAAGTGACTTGGTCTTCGGTTGAAAGAACAAACAGAACAATCGAGCATGAATAACGTGTTTAATATATACAACCTGCGACTACAGAGATTATACGTCTAAAATATATACAGAAGGTATACACATATGTACAAGAGTGGAAGTAGAGAAGGAAAGAGAGAAGGCAAGTAGCAAAACTTACAAAACAGTCCTTGGAGCCAGCATGGAAATCAGTTTCATTATCTAAGATTGAGAAACGGCAGTATACTTGCATTGGTTGTGCATGTCGAATTTCAGTTTAGCGCTGGTGCAGTTCGTTGGCTTCTTCCGTTCCGCGGAAAGGTTTGAACTGAGGACTTGAAAGTTAGTTTTGCTGGAAGATGGTGGTCCCGAAGGTGAGCGCGATGGCAGCGCGGTCGCCGTGACGTCCGGGAGAGACGTGCGTGAGTGATTCAGGGCCGTCGGGAGAACACACAGAAGAATCCTGGTGCCCCTTTTTATGATAGTCAAGTCAAGTCAAGTCAAATTTATTTATATAGCGCTTTTACAATTGGTAATTGTTTCAAAGCAGCTTTACATATTAGAAGCACAGAAAAAAGGGAAGTGGTTAAAAATAAGCTGTACAAACAAGCGTGGTAATATGTAACATATACAAGATGGTGCTACATTAAGCCAATGTCGGCTGACTCCCAGGGGTGGAAAAAACCCCCTAGGAGAAAAACCCAGCGTGCTAACACTGGGAAAAAAGTCCTAGGAGGGAAAAAAACCCTTGGAAGATATATATAATATATGTAAATGGATATGGAGATCAAAATCTGAATTATACATTTGTATTATAGAGATTAAAAATAGATTATATATAAATATATGTAAGCGGATACGGGGATTAAAAATCTGAATTATAGATGCAGCCAGAACTGGATCTGTAGGCCCATTGTCTCCTGGGCTACGTTGTAGTCAGGTCCAGACACAGGTTCTCCATCTGATCTGGATACGGCCTGGATCCAGCACCCGGAAAACCTCAGGATAAGCAGAGACAGATATTAGCGTAGATGCCATTCTTATTCTGATGTACAGGTATATCTAGAGTTATAGGAAATGTTCTCAGTTCCGGCCGACCTAATTATAGCAGCGTAACAATCCTTTAACAGATTTGAAAAATGTTAATGTATTGATAATGTGTTATGTGTATGCAAGAGCAAAGAGATGTGTTTTTAGTCTAGATTTAAACTGACAGAGTGTGTCTGCTTCCCGAACAATGCTAGGAAGATTGTTCCAGAGTTTAGGTGCTAAATAGGAAAAGGATCTGCCGCCTTCAGTTGATTTTGATATTCTGGGTATTATCAACTGGCCTGAATTCTGAGATCGCAATAAACGTGAAGGACTATAATGCATTAAGAGCTCACTTAGGTACTGGGGAGCTAAACCATTTAGAGCTTTATAAGTAAGTAGCAAGATTTTAAAATCTATACGATGTTTAATAGGGAGCCAATGTAATGTTGACAGAACTGGGCTAATATGGTCATACTTTCTGGTTCTAGTAAGAACTCTAGCTGCCGCATTTTGGACCAACTGTAGTCTGTTTAAAAGCCGAGCAGAACAACCACCCAGTAGAGCGTTACAATAATCTAGTCTTGAGGTCATGAATGCATGAACCAACTGTTCCGCATTTGTCATTGAGAGCATATGTCGTAATTTAGATATATTTTTTAGATGGAAGAAGGCGGTTTTACAGATACTAGAAACATGACTTTCAAATGAAAGATTGGTATCGAAGAGCACACCCAAGTTTTTAACTGAGGACGAAGGTTTAATGGAGCACCCGTCAAGTGTTAGAGAGTATTCAAGGTTTTTTCGTGAGGAAGTTTTTGGTCTAAAGATTAGGATATCAGTTTTTTCTGAATTTAAAAATAAGAAATTTCTTGTCATCCAGTTTTTAATGTCAGCTATGCATTCTGTTAGTTTTGTGAATTTGTAGGTTTCGTCAGGGCGCGAGGAAATATAGAGCTGAGTATCGTCAGCGTAGCAGTGAAAACTAACACCATGCTTCCTAATTATCTCTCCTAAGGGCAGCATGTACAGAGTGAAAAGCAACGGTCCTAGTACTGAGCCTTGTGGTACTCCATATTGAACCTGTGATCGATACGACATCTCTTCATTAACTACTACAGACTGATAACGGTCAGATAAGTACGATTTGAACCATGCCAAAGCAATTCCACTAATGCCAATATAGTTTTCAAGTCTTTTTAAAAGAATGTTGTGATCGATAGTGTCAAAAGCAGCACTGAGATCTAATAACACTAATAGAGAAATACAGCCACGATCGGATGATAGGAGTAGATCGTTTGTAACTCTAACGAGAGCAGTCTCAGTACTATGGTATGGTCTAAATCCTGACTGGAAATCCTCACAGATTCCATTTCTTTCTAAAAAGGAGCACAGTTGTGTTGAAACTGCCTTTTCTAGTATCTTTGACAGAAAAGGTAGATTCGAGATTGGCCTGTAATTTACTAAATCTCTCTGATCTAGTTGAGGTTTTTTAATAAGAGGTTTAATAATAGCCTGCTTAAAGGTTTTTGGCACGTATCCTAGTGTTAAGGATGAATTAATTATATCAAGTAGTGGACCTACGACCTCTGGAAGCATTTCTTTCAGTAGTTTAGTCGGCATTGGGTCTAACATACATGTTGTTGATTTTGATGATTTGATAAGTTTAGATAATTCTTCCTCTCCTATAGCGGCAAATGATTCTAGTTTTACCTCAGGGACACTACAGTGCACTGTCTGAAGCGAAACTGTAGACGGTTGCATGTTTTTAATTTTCTCTCTAATATTATCAATCTTGCAAGTAAAGAAGTTCATAAAGTCATTACTGCTGTGCTCTATGGAAACGTCAGCAGTTGAATCTCTGTTTCTAGTTAATTTAGCCACTGTGTCAAATAAATACCTAGGATTATGTTTGTTTTCTATTAAGAGATTTGAAAAATAAGTAGATCTAGCATTTCTTATAGCCGTTCTGTACTCAATCATTTTTTCTCTCCACGAAAGGCGAAAAACTTCTAGTTTTGTTTTCTTCCAACTACGTTCAGCTTTTCTAACAGCTCGTTTTAGAGCCCGAGTGTGCTCATCATACCACAGCGTTGGATTAGTTTCCTTAATCTTCTTTAGACATAAAGGAGCGACTGCATCTAATGTGCTGGAAAAGAGAGAGCCAATAGTTTCTGTTGCAGCATCGAGTTCTTCTAAGTTGTCAGGTATACTAAGGCGATGAAACTGCTCGGGGAGATTATTTATAAAGCAATCTTTAGTGGTAGACGTGATGGTTCTACAATATTTATGGCTGGGTGGTGGTTTTGTAGCCTTGGCTAATTGTATTATACACAAGACTAAATAATGATCTGATATATCATCGCTCTGCTGTAGAATTTCAACAGCATCAATATCAATTCCATGCGACAGTATTAGATCTAGGGTATGATTACGACAATGAGTGGGTCCTGACACGTGTTGTCTAACTCCAATAGAGTTTCAAATGTCTGCAAATGCCAATCCAAATGCATCTTTATTATTATCTACATGGATATTAAAATCACCAACAACAAGGACTTTATCTGCAGCCAGTACTAACTTTGATAGAAAATCAGCAAATTCTTTGATAAAGTCATTATGGTGCCCTGGTGGCCTGTATACAGTAGCCAGCACAAATGTCAACTTACATAATGTTACATAAAGCACCATCACTTCAAAGGAATTATATTTGAAATTCTTTTGAATGATTCTGAATATATTACTATAAATTACAGCAACACCTCCCCCTTTGCCTTTCTGTCGAGGATTGTGTCGATAATCATAACCTTGAGGACTAGATTCATTTAAAGTAATGTAATCGTCTGGTTTTAGTCAGGTTTCTGTCAAACACAGCAAGTCTAGTTTATTGTCTGTGATAATTTCATTTACAATAAGTGCTTTTGAAGAAATAGATCTAATATTCAGTAACCCAAGCTTTATCATTTGTTTATCTGATTTATCTGTGATTTTCATTTTTTGAACATCAATTAAATTTTTACCCTTAAAAGGTTTCGGAAGTTTTTTGTATTTACTAGTTCGAGGTACAGACACAGTCTCTATGTGATAATATCTAGGTGAAAGAGTTTCTATGTGCTGTGAATTATTTGAGTTCTGTGACGTGAGGCGGCTAGCAGACGGTCGGTTTAGCCAGTTTGTCTGCGTCCTGATCTGGGCCCTGGTTTGTCATGTTTCAGCTCTAAGACTATTTGCCAAATTTCTAGATAGAAGAGCAGCACCATCCCAGGAGGGATGAATACCATCTCTTTTCAACAGATCAGGTCTGCCCCAAAAGCTTTTCCAATTGTCTATGAAACCTATATTATTCTGCGGACACCACTTAGACAGCCAGCCATTGAGTGATGATAACCTGCTAACTATCTCATCACTCCGACGAACAGGAAGAGGGCCAGAACAAATTACTTCTGCTGACATTGAATTTGCGAGTTCACACACCTCTTTAATGTTAATTTTAGTGATCTCCGACTGGCGAAGTCGAACATCATTTGTGCCGACGTGGATAATGATTTTAGAATATTTACGTTTAGCATTAGCCAGTACTTTTAAATTTGCTGATGATAGATAAGCCAACACACCTCCTTGAGGTGGAATAGCCAATGACATTGCTGCAAAGTTGGCGGGCAAGTTATTTCTTTGATTTCGAGATGGAGTGCTTTCTTCACAGTATCATTAAACACATAGAAAAATGCATTTGTCAGCTATGTGACATATCTCAGTGAATAGCTCGAGTCCGGAGCTTTACGGAGAGATCAAACTCGATAGATCAGAAATGCATATAACAGAAGTTATGGTTTACAGACAAAATTCCATCATTAAAATGCACACTAGCACAAATACCCTCATTTAAACACTAGGAAACATGCATACGCTTCAGAATACAGGATGGGTATATTTTGGCATAGTTGTATTTTACATATACAGTCAAAAATGTATGTTTGTGTGTTTCTGTATGTGTCTTTGTGTGTGCCTGTGTGTGTGGGTGTTGGAATGTGGATCTGGCCCGTAGTCCACATGAGGGGCCCCTTTGATGTCCTCAGAGCAAGGAAATTGGGCCTCCTGTTTTACCTCGGAGGGTAACAAAGGTGTCAAGTGGGCTCATCTTTTGCAGACCGGTCGGAGCCGATTTAGTGATTTACAAACACAGTTCATCAGGTTAAAAGCGTTCTGAAAACTCCAAAGTTTATTGATTATCCTGATACGTGTGCATATGCTACAGTCATGTAATGTAGTTTTACAGTAGCAATACACTGTAATTCCCACTTTTGGACACTTTTGCTTTAAAGGACATTAGACAGCACTGCAAAATCAAGCTGTTACACAAACACACACACACACACACACAATCAATCTCTTCACAGAGGGTGCGAGTTCTCTTTCGTATCAATGCCCGGGTGATGACGGCGTAAATGACACATACATCGACTGAAATATACATTAGTCGAATCAGTCTGTTTGATTTGCACATTTTTTTTCAGCCAACCATATTATAGATGTGTCGTCAGATTTGCCATGAACTGCGGTGCAAGCGCAGACCGAACCGTCTGTGAAGAACCAAACGTTTCGGTTTTTTTACAGTGAACCGTCCCACCCCTACTATCTATCTGTCTGTCTGTCTAAACTAAAATAAACTTTCATGATTATAAAACTACTTAACGTTTTGGACCGGCTTTTTCAAGCCAATTTAAAATTTGTCTGGACTAACTTTTTTGTTTAAATTTTGTTCTTTCCTGTGTTGTTCTTTCAGGAGTCAGGCTGGTTGGAGGTTCTCGCTGCTCTGGGAGGTTAGAGATACTTGATAATCAGACGTGGGTTTCAGTGTGTGCTGCTGCCTTTGACCAGCAGGATGCAGAGGTTGTGTGTAGAGAGCTGGACTGTGGGGCTCCTGTACAGGTGCTGGGAGAAGATGCTTTTGGAAAAGGAGACACTCAGATGTGGACACAAGAGATTCAGTGCAGAGGAAATGAGTCTCAGATTCACCTCTGTCCAACATCACCATCACATGAAAACACCTGTTTACATGAAAATGTTGTTGGACTTGTGTGTGCAGGTTTGACCCTTTAAAAAAATTAATGTTAAGTTTAGAATGATCTTTTTATGTGATAGTTTCCCCCTCATTCTTTCCCTTTGTCCATATGTTTTTTACTCTCTCTTTATTTATTATATAGACATTATGAGAGTGAGGTTGGTTGGTGGTCACAGTCGCTGTGCTGGTAGAGTGGAGGTTCTTCATAGAGGTCAGTGGGGAACAATGTGTGGTGTTGGCTGGGATATGGCTGAAGCAGCAGTGGTGTGTAGAGAGCTGGACTGTGGAGAACCTGTAGATGCTCTGTTTAATGCTCATTTTGGACTGGGATCAGGACCAATCTGGACAAAACGCAAGTTATGTACTGGATCAGAATCTACATTGAAGAACTGTGGAATGATAGATTGGTATGTTTATAACTGTGATCATGCAAAAGATGCAGGAGTCATCTGCTCAGGTAAACTGCTCCATCCCTGCTCAATTTTTACATTACTGATAAACCACCTGCTTAAAAGGGATGGTTCACCAAAAAAAAAGAAAAAAAAAAAAAAGAAAAAAAAATTATCATTTACTTAATGTATTTTCAAACCTCTATGACTTTGTTCTGTAGAGTACTTTTTTACATATTATTTTATTTTCATTATATTGAAAAGAGTACTTGGATGTTCTGTAACATTCTCCTTTTGTGTTCCATGAAAGAAAGAAATTCAAAAGTGTTTGAAATGACATGAGATTGAGTAATTTGGATATTCTTTGGATATTCTTGGATATTCTTTGCTATATTTACCAATGATGATAAGAATTACACATTTAGATAACAAACAACGTTATCAACATTTTTTGTTTGTTTGTTTCTTTCTTTCTTTTGCTACTTCAGATGTCAGGCTTATCGGAAACTCCAGTTGTTCTGGGAGGTTAGAGATACTTGATAACCAGACGTGGGTTTCAGTGAGTGCTGCTGCCTTTGATCAGCAGGATGCAGAGGTTGTGTGTAGAGAGCTGGACTGTGGGGCTCCTGTACAGGTGCTGGGAGAAGATGCTTTTGGAAAAGGAGATGCTCAGATGTGGACACAAGAGATTCAGTGCAGAGGAAATGAGTCTCAGATTCACCTCTGTCCAACATCCTCAATCAAAAACAGCTCTTCACATGATAATTACCAGGGGCTGTTCTGTGCTGGTGAGTTAAAATAATATGAGAGTAATATCATACCTTTTACTCATACACAATATCAACACAATATCATGATATGTGATTGAAGATTTGAAAAGAAGGACTGTTATTTAATTGTGTCAACATAAACACATCATTATAGGTAGTGAAAATAATCTAGTTAATATTTGCATAAAATGTTGCAGTGATATGTAACAACAATCAAAGTATATTTAATAACATACTTTAAACAGCATATGAAAATGTCAGAAAAATATCAGTCCTGTGTTTTGTTGTAAAATACCAGTGGTGACATTTTACAACACAAGAACATAGTCATGTCACCAGAAATTGTGTAAACAGTTGAGGCAGTTTAACTTACCTCACACAAGGCACGAATTATGTAGTTTCTCACATGTAGCACCAAATATGTTTTGTGTTTTGGTCACACGTTGCCTAAGGCAGTGGTTCTCAACTCAGTCAAAGATTGTTAAACAAGTCAAAATCATGTATATTGAAACGAGTTTGTCATCTGACCACTCAAAGGATTTGTGAGATATCTGTTATCTTGTAGAGCCTGTTTTATCAGCGCAAGGATCACACAAGTGTAATAAAAAAAATTCTTATTAACAAAAAGATACACAAGAGTAAATCAACACAACTACTAAATGAATGATAAATGAATAAAGTACATTTGATGCATAAAATACAAGTGATTAAGTTGGATGTGGCTATGGCAGAGTTACATCATCTTATGTAAAGAGAAATTGTTGTTTCTCTGAAGCTAATTAGGTAAAGAAACCTATTATGCATCAAACAAATTAATGAAAGATTGTTTGTTATTAACTGGTAATAACTATAAAACATATAATGGTCCTAATAATCTGGAACACTCAGACAAATGTACCTTGAAGTGAAGGTTTGCTCTCCTGAGCTTAACCTTGTTGCAAATGTGCCTGTATGTCTTCTTCCTCTCTGGGCCAGAGACTTTGGTCAATCTGCTTTTGTCTCTCTGGCATAAAGACTTGGAACGAGCTGCATCTGTTGTTGTTTTGCTGGATGAAGACTGTGAACGTAGTGTGTCTGTTAATGCCTTCTACCTTTGCCGCCTGGAGACTCAGAATTTGTATTTGTTACTGTCTCGCCAGACAGGAAACTCAGAACTCAGAACTAACTCTGTTTGCCAGACAAAGACTTAACGCGTGTTCACACCGCCGCTGGCAAGAGCGCCAAAGTGACAGGAAGTCATTCATTTTCAATGTGAGCCGAAGTCAGGTCAACTTTATGGCTATGACACGGTTCGGCGGCAACCAATTGGAATGTAGAGGTCCTCACTTGAGAGGATTCGGATTGGTTGCCACAACTTGTCATTTACTTTTTACCGCAGCGGTTTGAACACACAGTACAGCATTGTTGTCAGGTTTTAATGAATGTATGGACTTGGATGAATTCTTGTGGCCTCTCTTACTTTCACCCACCACTGCCATAACCAAAAGGTCCTAAAGAATTTTTATGGCAGTCCAGATGTGAGAAAAGCAGAAACCGCATGTGGACCAATGGTATTATGGGTCTTCTTCCCTCTAAGAGGTGTCTTGCAGTTGTCCTAGCATCCTTATCTAATGGTGTTAGACAGCTGTTTGTGCTAGTCCACCAAGATCCAATCAAAATGTAGCAAACCAGAGAGTGGGCCCCACCATAAAGCTGGGCCCTGGAATGTGCTGTTCACTACACAGTGTCTTGATGTGTAGTGAGCCAGTGTGCTTTACCAGTGCCAGAATTTGTGTACACAATATACCGATCCATGAGCTAGAGAACTTGTGAAGACAACCCACAGTCTTTCTTTCTATTCTTCTGCCACTTAGATAAAAAGAATGTAAGGTTGGTTGGTGGTAAGAGTCGCTGTGCTGGTAGAGTGGAGGTTCTTCATAGAGGTCGTTGGGGAACAGTGTGTGGTGTTGGCTGGGATTCGGCTGATGCTGCAGTGGTGTGTAGAGAGCTGGACTGTGGAGAACCTGTAGATGCTCTGGGTGGTGCTCATTTTGGACCAGGATCAGGACCAATCTGGATGTATATTGTGTTGTGTACTGGATCAGAGTCTACACTGAAGAACTGTGGGTCAGCAGGATGGGGTATTCATGCATGTACTCACAATTCTGATGCCAGTGTCATCTGCTCGGGTGAGTAATTTGGTTGCCCATGGATTTGTTGTGACAAAGAATATTTTGTATAGGAAAACTTTAAATGTTTGTATGGTTATACATTTGTTTTTGTCTACTGTGCACTGTCATTCATGTAACATAAACAGGTCATAAAGCTTCTAGACTCGTTAATGGATCACACCTCTGCTCTGGGAGGTTAGAGGTGGTTCATGGGAACACCTGGGGTTCAGTGTGTGCTGCTGACTTTGACCAGCAGGATGCAGAGGTTGTGTGTAGAGAGCTGGACTGTGGGGCTCCTGTACAGGTGCTGGGAGAAGCTGCTTTTGGCAAAGGAGATGGTCAGATGTGGACACAAGAGATTCAGTGCAGAGGAAATGAGTCTCAGATTTCAGGTTGCTCAATATCATCTTCACACAAACACAACTGCACTAGTGACAATAATGTGGGTCTGATCTGTTCAGGTAAATTATAAATATTCAGTGTCCCTTCATTTGTATCTGAAACAGTATGTGTTCTCTGTCAGCTGCATTTGACTTTTCACTTTATTTTAACTTCTCTGCTCTTTATTCAGGTTACACAGAGGCCAAACTCATGAATGGTTCAGACTCTTGTTCTGGAAGAGTGGAGCTTAGGTTTCTCAATGATTGGGGCACAGTGTGTGATGCATGCTGGGATATGAGAGCTGCCAGTGTCCTCTGTAGACAGCTGAATTGTGGGATTGCTGTGTCTGTTGTGGGATCAGACTGGTTTGGAGAGGGAAGTGGAGAAATCTGGGCTGATGTGTTTGATTGTGACGGGAATGAAACAAAACTCTCAGAATGTTCTATCTCTTCATGGAGTCGAGCTGAATGTTCTCATAGACGAGATGTTGGAGTCATCTGCTCTGGTAAACTTGTTTGACATTATGCTACTGAAAAACTGTCTTTAATATATAACAAAATTCTTATTTTAGTACAACATAAGATCTTTTCCTCAGATTCCTCTCTGGCTGTTCATGATGGTTTGGTGCGGTTGTCTGGAAAGAGACAGTGTGAGGGGGAGATGGAAGCTTCCATCCATCAGGTCTGGAGGAGAGTTCTGCTGGACTCCTGGAGTCTCACTGAATCCTCTGTGGTCTGCAGACAGCTGGGCTGTGGCTCTGTGCTGAACTTCTCCGGCTCCTCTTCATCCAGTCCTGAACACAGTCATGAGGGTGTGACAGGCTTCCAGTGCTCTGGGAGTGAAGCTCATCTGGGGAACTGCAGCTCTCCACAAACTCTCAACTGCAGCTCTCCACAAACTCTCAACTGCAGTTCTCCACCAACTCTCAAATGCACCTCTCCACAAACTCTCAACTGCAGCTCTCCACAAACTCTCAACTGCAGTTCTCCACAAACTCTCAACTGCAGTTCTCCACAAACTCTCAACTGCAGCTCTCCACAAACTCTCAACTGCAGTTCTCCACAAACTCTCAACTGCAGCTCTCCACAAACTCTCAACTGCAGCTCCACGCAACAGCTGTCAATCACCTGCCTTGGTGAGAAGAGCAACATCTGGGCAGATTCTTCAGTTGTTAGTGATCACTAATGTGTTTCTCTTTCTCTGAATATCAGGTCACGGGTCCATCAGGCTGGTGGGTTCTGGGGGAGACTGTGCAGGGAGGCTGGAGGTTTTTCACAGCGGCTCATGGGGGACAGTGTGTGATGACTCCTGGGATATTAAAGATGCCCATGTGGTGTGCAGACAGCTGCAGTGTGGAGTGGCCCTCAGTAACCAGCAGGTACCAGCCTGGTTTGGTCCTGGTTCTGGACCCATATGGCTGGATGAGGTGGAGTGTGAGGGGAATGAGACGTCCCTGTGGAGCTGCTCTTCTCCAGGCTGGGGAAAACATGACTGTCAACACAAGGAGGATGTAGGAGTCGTGTGCTCAGGTACACTAGCAGAAATGTTTGCCATAGATGTATTTTTATAAAAAAAAAAAAAAAAAAAAAAAAAAACTACATTTGAACAACATTTTAACATATTATTTGGCTGATGTAATATTTTAGACTGCATGGATTACCCTTATATTAACCAGTTATTTTGGTGATATTTTAGATTGAGCATAACCAGAATTGCTCTTGTTTAAGGCACATCTTTTTTTCCATCTAGAGTTTAAAGAGATCAGGTTAACTGAGGGCTGTGAAGGGAATGTTGAGGTTTTCTACAATGGATCCTGGGGTAATGTGTGTCACCATAAGATGGACAGAGATACAGCGAGTCTGATCTGTCAAGAGCTGAACTGTGGAAGATCTGGTGCTTTTTCCAATTCTATACCAAGACTGGAATCAGCTCCTAACTGGCTGGATAAAGTGAAATGTCGACCACATGATTCAAATTTGTGGCAGTGTCCATCTTTACCCTGGGGACAGAATGACTGTGACAGAGATGAAGTGGCCAAAATCATCTGCTCAGGTAAGAATAAAGTAGTAATCCGTTATCATTATTGAGTGTATGAACAAAATGTATTTATAATATTGATTTAACTTGTGATTACAGAACAGGAGAGTCATGAGTCACCTAGAAGCTCTTTGTCATGCTCCACATCTCCACATCAGAGACAGTGTTCAGGTAAGTTCATTTGATGTTGAAGAACATAAAAATCATAACAGCCATATGTGATGTGTATGTAATTTTGAGCTTGGGGCACCAAGTGGGTTTAATCTCACACCACAGACATACCAAACTGTAGGTGTCGCTGTTCTGACAGAACTCTATTGGCCAATAATATGTCTACTTGTCTGTGATTTAGATCATGTTCCTCTCAGACTGAGTGGAGGGGAGGGTCGGTGCTCTGGGAGGCTGGAGGTGTATCATAACGCTGTGTGGGGCTCAGTCTGTGATGATCTGTGGGACATCAGCGATGCTCAGGTGGTCTGCAGGCAGCTGGGTTGTGGAGCAGCACTGAGGGCTGATGGGAATTCAGTCTTTGGTGCTGGTGAAGGTGTTGTGTGGCTGAACAGAGTCGAGTGCAGAGGGAATGAGATTCACCTGTGGGACTGTCCTCTCTCCCTGAAGAACCACACTGACTGCTCCAACAAAGATCACGCTGGACTCACCTGTGCAGGTCACAGAAAATCAATAGATAATTTAAGAGTGAATAAATTTTGTGAATTTCCATGATTTTTAATATGTTTGTGTCTGTTTTGTCAGATTTGTCACTGTCTACTCCTGCCACAACAACATCATCTTCTCTTCCAGTTTCTCAGACAGTGAGCTCAACATCATTCTCTCGTTCACAAACTCCTCCGTCTCTCTCTGTGCTTGTGATTGTACTGGGAGTTGTGCTCTTACTGCTCTTAGTGACACTACTTATACTGATTCAGCAGAACAGAGTGATGAGGAAAGGTAGGAGAGATCCAGAGACTGTCATATTTTGTCTTATTCAGTCAGTGTGTGATCAGTCATGAGTCTCTCTACACTCACAGCTCTCTCTGACTGGTACACAGGAATACACAGGGCTCCAAGTGAAGGAGGTTATGAGGAAATTCATCACAGACGCAATAATTTCACTCATACAGGTGAGGCATAATCAGAGATTGTTAAAAACTTTATCTGCTGTGTTCTGATCAAAGGGTCCATACAAAGTGTTCACTTCTCCTCTTGCATTGTAACTTTTGCCTCTTGTGCACATTGTACCCATGAACAATCATGTAAAAACCACACCTGCAAGTAATTACATTGATTAAAAAGCCTCACCTCCTTTCCCTGGTATTTATTTCATTCAAACTTCTTTATGTACTGGGGTGATGCAAAATGACAGCTGGGTAAATTTCCCTCTCCACTTACCATGAAGAGATGTGTTGATGAACCGTTCTGCTCTTCTTTAACAGGAGAAAGTTTCATCTCTGAAGAACTGCATTCTAGGTGTGAAGATGATTTGCTTCTCTCAGGTTAGAGAGGTGATTTGCAAACTTGGTTAAAAAAAAAAAATGTAAACAGTGAAATTCACAAATTCCAGGAAATGTATGGCCTGTAAATGTACACACCACAGTATACATTACTAATATAATAGAGTCTGATGTTAAGAATAGCATTGATTGATTTGAATGGCCATCTCACTCATTTTGACATTGACGAGCGCTGTGAAGACTATTGAGACAGCAACCAAAAAACGTTTAAAACTTTTTGTCATCTAAATAACAAACAGAGCTGCATGTAATGAAGTGCAACAGAGCAGCATCAAGAATACAAATAAATGTATTTTTTATTTTATTCATAGCTCCCACAAAATCATAAATGTCTCTTGTCCCCCACTCCCTGTACCCCAAACTCCGCCTATGCTTGTAAACTGGTCAAGTGATTTCATTATGCGATGATTAAAATAATAAAGACCTTACTGCCTGCATTTTATTTCTGCAAAATCTTTATTTTATATATTTTTTTTACATTAATAATTTGTTCTGATGTTGAAGAAAGGTGGAATGCATTAACATCAGGATACTATGAGGAAATCATCATTGATGGACCAAAACCAGATAACAAAACAGGTGTCTGTACTGCAGTTGTAGTTCTGTCTCTGTAATTCCGCAATCTCTACATGTTAATATATACTTTCAAGTTTGTTTTGAGCTTGATGGCATTGATTTCATGTTAAATTTGTAGATGACACTCCAGAGGGCTATGATGACGTCATTACCACTGGACAGACCTATGGTACTGAATTTACTGAATTTAATATATATATATATATATATATATAAAATGTGTGTGTGTGTGTGTGTGTGTATATGTATATATATACACACAAACATTCCTTTTGCCATTAATTGTAATAATCCATACTGAATTCACTGAATTTATTACTGAATTTACTGAAACTGAGAAAATGCATCATTTTAAGGGAAAAATAAGTTGATTTTAAATTTCATGGCATCAACACATCTCAAAAAAGTTGGGACAAGGCCATGTTTACCACTGTGTGGCATCCCCTCTTCTTTTTTATAACAGTCTGCAAACATCTGGGGACTGAGGAGACAAGTTGCTCAAGTTTAGGAATAGGAATGTTGTCCCATTCTTGTCTAATACAGGCTTCTAGTTGCTCAACTGTCTTAGGTCTTCTTTGTCGCATCTTCCTCTTTATGATGTGCCAAATGTTTTCTATGGGTGAAAGATCTGGACTGCAGGCTGGCCATTTCAGTACCCGGATCCTTCTTCTACGCAGCCAGGATGTTGTAATTGATGCAGTATGTGGTCTGGCATTGTCATGTTGGAAAATGCAAGGTCTTCCCTGAAAGAGACGATGGGATGGGAGCATATGTTGTTCTAGAACTTGGATATACCTTTCAGCATTGATGGTGCCTTTCCAGATGTGTATGCTGCCCATACCACACGCACTCATGCAACCCCATACCATCAGAGATGCAGGCTTCTGAACTGAGCGCTGATAACAACTTGGGTTGTCCATGTCCTCTTTAGTCCGGATGACATGGCGTCCCAGTTTTCCAAAAAGAACTTCAAATTTTGATTCGTCTGACCACAGAACAGTTTTCCACTTTGCCACAGTCCATTTTAAATGAGCCTTGACCCAGAGAAAACGCCTACGCTTCTGGATCATGTTTAGATATGGCTTCTTTTTTGACCTATAGAGTTTTAGCCGGCAACGGTGAATGGCACGGTGGATTGTGTTCACCGACAATGTTTTCTGGAAGTATTCCTGAGCCCATGTTGTGATTTCCATTACAGTAGCATTCCTGTATGTGATGCAGTGCCGTCTAAGGGCCCGACGATCACGGGCATCCTGTATGGTTTTCCGGCCTTGACCCTTACACACAGAGATTGTTCCAGATTCTCTGAATCTTTGGATAATATTATGCACTGTAGTTGATGATAACTTCAAACTCTTTGCAATTTTTCTCTGAGAAACTCCTTTCTGATATTGCTCCACTATTTTTCACCGCAGCATTGGGAGAATTGGTGATCCAATTCTGAATTGACCTAATAAGTTGCAAATTGGTCCTCCAGCTGGTCCTTATATGTACATTTAACTTTTATGGCCTCTTTTTGCTACCTGTCCCAACTTTTTTGGAATGTGTAGCTCTCATGAAATCCAAAATAAACCAATATTTGGCATGACATATCAAAATGTCTCACTTTCAACATTTGATGTTATCTATATTCTATTGTGAATAAAATATAAATATGAGATTTTTTTATTATTGCATTCCTTTTTTATTCACAATTTGTACAGTGTCCCAACTTTTTTGGAATCGAGTTTGTGTGTATATATACAAAATTCAGTCATGAAACTCTAACCGAGTGCTGATTGGTTCTTTCTATGCCGTGGCATCAGCCAATCAGATGTAATTCCATATCCACGCAACTATATATATCGTACCCTAGCCTGCGATCGACAAGCTGCGCAATGTGAATCGCTGTTATCCCTCCTCCTCCCCAGCGCCACCTGTAGAGATCTGCTACGGGGGTTCTACCATTCTTGCAGCAGCCTTTTCCTTGTTGTTTTATTTGACTAAGCTGAACAATTTGTATTTGCTCAGCAGCAACAGCAGCAGCAGCAGCAGTAGCAGCAGCAACAGCAGCAGCGTAGCAGATCTCGTACGCCAAAATCAAGCCATGTATACGTCATACCCCATGCCAATAAATGCTGGTTGAATTTAATCCACTCCGAGAGTTGTCATGATTGAAATATATATATATATATATATATATATATATATATATATATATATATATGTATATAATATTATTGCATGTCTACCATTATTGAATCATCATGTCTTTATCAGGTGTAAATCCTAATAGCCTCAGATAGCCATGAGGGCAATGAGATCAGTGACACAAGCTGTATTAAAGGAGCTTTTTTTTTTTTTTTTTCCCTGTAAAGAGGGAGATCAGGAGGAGTATGATGATGTGTGGAATATCACTGAAGATTTGAGAAACCTGTTAGGTAAGCTTTCTGTCTTATGATTGTCTAGAATTAATAAGTATATATATACATGCACACACACACACAAACAAACAAACAAGCATGACACACACATATGTATGTATGTTTTGGGAGCTAAGGGTTCATATATTTGTAATATTTGGTAGGGGTTCATATATCTATGCTTCTGTGTGTATTTGCATTCAAAATCCTTTCACAGATCTTGCATTATAGACCTACTCTTGTCTTGTAAACTGATCACATCGTTCATTGAATGATCAAAATCGTAATGGCCTCATGGCCAACAAGAGCATTTCATTCCTAAAAATAATCTGTTTTAAATTTTTGTAGACCGGGCGAATGACATCGCACTGGGTTACTATGATGATGTCATCACTGATGGACTGAAGCCAGAACGTGAAACAGGTGCTGTTCTGTACTATGTTTGTAATTCTCTCTGTTATTCTATAAATTAAGAAAATATACATATATAAGTTAGTTTTAAATGTGATGGCATCTGATTCATGTAAATTTGTAGAAGACACACATGCGAGCTATGATGATGTCATCACCATCAGTGAACAGAACTCTGGTATTAAAGAATATGTTTGTTTGTTTGTTTTTTTCATTTATTTTTTGTGTATGTATTCTAACACACTCCCTGTAAATTGATGCTCAGTACCTATAAAATTGTGTTTGTGTGTGTGTGTGTGTGTAGTGGACACACCAGAGAATTATGATGATGTCATCATTAATGGACAGGACACTGAAGGTATAACTGGTGAGTTACAGAACAATATATTGAACATATTGAATTATCATGACTTCATCAGGAGTAAATCTAATGGTCTCACAGTTATGAGGAGAAATAGATCAATGACATCATCAATGACACAAGCTGTATTCAAATCACAATGTGAGGTTTTATTTCACATGTGTATCAGAGGGAGATCAGGAGGAGTATGATGATGTGAAGAACAGTGATGAAGATGACCTGTTGGGTAAATTTTTGTATTTTTTTTTATCTTTAGTTTTAGATATAAATACAACATTAAACATTATATATTTGCTTTTGTTTTTAATAACAGACTATGATGATGTGGGGGAGGAGTCAAAAAATGAGCACATGACTGTATGACTCAATGGCCACACCCACTGCATCCATTCATGAAGTTTTACAGCTTCTAGAGTTGGGCTGAATTGATCTTACATAGCTTTAGGTTTTAAATGAGTTTTTATTGATGAGCCTGCATTTTGTAAAATGGATTTCTCTGAAATTTTGAGGTATAACTTTGATTATTTTTTTCTTTTTTTTAAACAAACATTTTAACAATCACAAAGAACAATAAAAAAAAAAAAAACAGTCAGTATCTGGTGTAACCACCATTTGCCTCATGCAGTGCAACACATCTCCTTCGCATAGAGTTGATCAGGTTGTTGACTGTGGCCTTTTGGAATGTTGGTCCACTTCTCTTCAATGGCTGTGTGAAGTTGCTGGATATTGGCAGGAACTTGAACATGCTGTCGTATATATATGCCAATCTAGAGCATCTCAAACATGCTCAATGAGTGACGTGTCGGTGAGTATGCTCGCCATGCAAGAACTGGGATGTTTTCGTGGATGAATGGCATAACAATGGGCCTCAGGATCTAGTCACGGTATCTCTGTGCAATGCCATCAATAAAATGCACCTGTGTGTATGTGTTCGTTGTCCATAACATACGCCTGCCCATAACATAACCCCACCACCACCACCATGGGCCACTCAATCCACAATGTTGACATCAGCAAACCAATCACCCACACGACGCCATACACACTGTCTGCCATCTGCCCTGTACAGTGAAAACCGGGATTCATCCGTGAAGAGAACACCTCTCCAAAGTGCCAGATGCCATCGAATGTGAGCATTTGCCCACTCAAGTCGGTTATGACAACGAACTGCACTCAGGTCAAGACGGTTTCTGACAGTTTGTGCAGAAATTCTTTGGTTATGCAAACCGATTGTTGCAGCAGCTGTCCGTGTGGCTGGTCTCAGACGATCTTGAAGGTGAAGATGCTGGATGTGGAGGTCCTGGGCTGGTGTGGTTACATGTTGTCTGCGGTTGTGAGGCCGGTTGGATGTACTGCCAAATTCTCTGAAACGCCTTTGGAGACGGCTTATGGTAGAGAAATGAACATTCAATTCATGGGCAACAACTCTGGTGGACATTCCTGAAGTCAGCATGCCAATTGAACTCTCCCTCAAAACTTGCAACATCTGTGGCATTGTGCTGTGTGATAAAACTGCACATTTTAGAGTGGCCTTTTATTGTGGACACCTTTTCAATAATCATGCTGTCTAATCAGCATAGGTGGATGGATTATCCCGGCAAAGGAGAACATTTTACATAAATATTTTACATTTTACACATTACATGTATGCATTTGGCAGACACTTTTATCCAAAGCGACTTACATTGCATTATACTATATATTTGTATCTGAGTATGTGCAATCCCTGGGATTGAACCCATGACCTTGGCATTGCTAGTGCCATGCTCTAACCACCGAGCTACAGGAAAGCATAGTGCTCACTAACACAGATTTGTGAACAATATTTGAGAGAAATAGGCCTTTTGTGTACATAGAAAAAGTCTTAGATCTTTAAGTTCAGCTCATGAAAAATAGGGGCAAAAACAAAAGTGTTGTGTTTATAAATTTGTTCAGTGTAATGTCTTTGAACTTCTGTTTTTACGATAACTCTGTATATTTCTATGTCATCGCTGTTGAAGAGTAATTAGGTAATGAAGTGGATTTACATATTATAGAGTTAACGAAAGTTATCATGGACATTGTAACATTTGAAGTGGATGTCATAACAAATGCCAGTAGAGAATTTAAAATGACAGCTCATTCATAAATCTGTAAGATCTTACTTTCATGCTGGGTCTATTAGTCCACAAAACAAAATAATAGAGAGAACAACTGAGGGACTCATTTACAACTAAAAGGTGAAAACATGAAAACAAGAAGGCAACATGATGCATTTAAAGGTGGGGTTGTAAACTATTTGAATTGTACAATCAGAGTAAATTGTACTTTTGTCTCTGGGAAACATGTAAGTATCTCTTATACAGTTTCTGGACACATGCAGTACTAAATGAAAAAAATCTATACATCTTTGAACAAAATACGAAAAACTTACACATTATCATCCTGTTCAGAAGTTTACACACCCCAGCTCTTAATGCTTTCCTTCTGGAGAATCAGTGAATGTTTGCAGCTTTAGTAATGGTTGTGAATGGGTCCCTCAACTCTCCTCAGTGTGAAAAGATGGATCACAAAATTATACAGCCACAGCTGGAAAGGATTCAAATATGCAGTTGATGCTGGAAAAGTAAAGAATTTGCAGGACCTGAAGGATTTTTCTGAAGAGCAGTGTACAGTTTAATTGCTCAGGACAAACAAGGGACTCCCACAACCATCAAAAAACAAACAAACTAAAAAAAAAAAAAAGTTGTGGATCACCCGGGTAACAACACAGTATTAAGATTCAAGAGTATTTAAAGTTTTGAATGAGGACATTTTATTAGATTCCATTATTATTTTGTGGGCTATATGTAAATGTCTGTTATTTGAAATAGCATTAAATTTATAGCATTAAAAAAAAAATAGCATTAAAAAAATAACATTAAATTTTTATGATCCCTCTTATTTTGTATCTAATTAAAACAGTTATAAATTGGTCTTATTTAATGCTTCTTTAACATGTATAGTTTGTGTGTGTGTGTGTGTGTGTGTGTGTGTGTGTTATGGTTAAGAATCAATAAATTGTATCAACCCAAAACAGGATGCTTGTGTAAGTTTTGAGTGGCTGTGTTGTGCAAGGCTATTAATAAATTAATATGGACACAATTGCATTACATAGCTGGTAGAATATGTATTGCATGTCTTATCCAAAAGATACTGAATGTGAACCACATATTTATGTTTCAAAACTTTCAGTTGTTTGATTTCAGGCAGCTGTTGGGCATTGTAGTTTTTTAAATGCCCTCCATTTGTGGTTCCTCTACTGTTTAAATGATACATTCAGTAATTCCAAAAGGGCTAAATTGTTTTTTACCATCTCCCGACTATGTGTCTAAATAAGATGTTTCTGAGGATGTATGAGATGAGATGTTTTTGTTTGTTTGTTTGTTTGTTTTTAATCAGACAATTTTTATTCAAATTGATAAAATTATTGAGATTACGGTTTAAAGGTTCTAAAACATACAATTAATATGAAATTTGAATTTAGGGGTCCATGTGTTCTTTCAGAAGTCCGTCTGGTTGGAGGTTCTCGCTTCTCTGGGAGGTTAGAGATACTTGATAATCAGACGTGGGTTTCAGTGTGTGCTGCTGCCTTTGACCAGCAGGATGCAGAGGTTGTGTGTAGAGAGCTGGACTGTGGGGATCCTGTACAGGTGCTGGGAGAAGATGCTTTTGGAAAAGGAGACGCTCAGATGTGGACACGAGATTCAGTGCAGAGGAGAAGAGTCTCAGATTCACCTCTGTCCAACATCACCATCACACAAACAAAACTGTTCATATGATAATGACCAGGGGCTGCTGTGTGCTAGTAAGAGTTAAAATAATATTAAAAATTATATATTTTGGGTATGTTATTATTAACTCATAAATTATCTCTTGTCACTTAGATAAAAAGAATGTGAGGTTGGTTGGTGGTCACAATCGCTGTGCTGGTAGAGTGGAGGTTCATCATAGAGGTCAGTGGGGAAAAGTTTGTGGTGGTTTCTGGGATTTGGCTGATGCTGCAGTGGTGTGTAGAGAGCTGGACTGTGGAGAACCTGTAGATGCTCTGGGTGATGCTCATTTTGGACCAGGATCAGGACCAATCTGGATGACTGTTGTGTTATGTACTGGATCAGAGACTACACTAAAGAACTGTGGGTCATTAGGATGGGGCATACATGACTGTACTCACAATTATGATGCCAGTGTCATCTGTTCAGGAAAATCATTTAACTTGTTTTCCATGGATATTTGGTGACACAGAGAATTATTTTGTTGTGTTTGCATTCCTTTTTGTTTACTGTTTTACATGTACATAAAAACAGGTCATAAACCTTCCAGACTGGTTAATGGATCTCACCTCTGCTCTGGGAAGATGCTTTTGACAAAGGAGACGCCCAGATGTGGACACAAGAGATTCAGTGCAGAGGAAATGAGTCTCAAATTTCATTTTGCTTAATATCATCACACAAATACAACTGCACCAGTGACAATATTGTGGGACTGATCTGTTCAGGTAAATTATCAATATTCAGTATCTTTTTATTTGTTCTGAATAAAGTATAAATTCCTATTTGTCAGCTGCATTATACTGTTTCTAACCTCTCTTTTTTAATTTCAGAGGATCAGGCTCTTGAGTCACCTCAGAGAGGCTCTTGTTTTACCTTACCATCTCCTCACCAGAGACAGTGTTCAAGCAAGTTTATTATTATCACAGTTTTAAATAGTTATAAAATGTGATGTTATTGTATTACTTTACATGGTGTGCAGAAGCTGGTCAGTGATGTTGATGTCTGTGATTTTAGAGCATGTTCCTCTCAGACTGAGTGGAGGGGAGGGCCGGTGCTCTGGGAGGCTGGAGGTGTATCATAACGCTGTGTGGGGCTCAGTCTGTGATGATCTGTGGGACATCAGCGATGCTCAGGTGGTCTGCAGGCAGCTGGGTTGTGGAGCAGCACTGAGGGCTGATGGGAATTCAGTGATTCAATGTGTGTCAATGTAATTCAACGTGTCTGATGGATCTACTCCTCCATAACAGGAAGTGTCATTTCTGAAGAACAGCATTTTGGGATGAAGATGCTGATAAGCTTCTCTCAGGTTAGAGGACTAAAAATAACAATCTTATCTGCTACATACAAAAAATAATGGAAGTTCAGTTAATTAAAAAGATTCACCCTCATGTTGTTGCTAACCCATAATACTTTCGTTCATCTTCAGAACACTAATGAAGATATTTTTGATGAAATTTCAGAGCTTTCTGTCCCTAAACAGCTACACAACTACCACTTTGATGCATCAAAAAGTTCAGAAAGAGATTGCAAAACTAAACCATATGGATTGAGTGGTTTAATCCAAATTTTCTGAAGAGACACAATAGCTTTACATGATGAAAATATTGAATTTAGGCTTTTATTCATATATAAACACTCATCAACTCACACACCAGTTGTAGTAAATGGAAGCTCAAGCATGTTTGCTTGATGTTCAAGAACCAATGAGGTTCATTCTCGTGTGTTATGCAGCACGTTTGGGCTTCCAGAAGAGGTTTGTTCTCGAGCATCATACAGATTCAGTTGAGCTTTTGTTAATGTTTGCTGATCAATATTTATATGTCAATAAAAACCTAAATTAAATATGTTCATTATATAAAGCGATTAAGTCTCTTCAGAAAATTTAGACTATATCGCTCAATTTGTGTGGTTTAGTTTTACAATCTATTTATGAACTTTTTGAAGCGTCAAAGTGTCAGTTGTGTAGCTGTCTATGGAGGGACAGAAAGCTCTCAGATTTCATCAAAAAGATCTTCATTTGTGTGTATCTTCAAAGATGAACCAAAGTCTTACAGGTTTTGAATGACATGAGGGTGAGTAATTAATAACTAACCCTTTAACTGAGATTAAATTATATAAAGCATTCAGCATGTAATAATTTAGATAAGGGTGTAATGAATCTTTTAACTTGAACTGATTTCACTAAATTAAAATATCTATTGGACCTCAGTAGTAGTAAAATCAGTTTTTGTTTATTTCCTCTTTTCTATTAACTCATTTAGAAGAGCAGCAAGTCACACCTGAGAATTATGATGATGTAATCACTGTTGGACTGAGACCTCATGATACAGGTTTAACAATATAGATTTATATGCACTTTAATTATACATATGCACTGTTTTAAAATAAAAAATGTTGTTAATGGATGCATTTAATTTTTCATTATGTTGTTGTAGATGACTTACCAGAAAACTATGATGTTGTCGTCATTGTACGACAATTCTCCAATGATAAAACACGTGGGTTTTTTTCTTTCTTTCTTTCTTAAAAAAAAAAAAAAAAAATCCTTCAAATTATAGTGTCATAAACGCATGTAATTAATAATAGAAACATTTATATTAGAGGGTGTTCAGGAGGATTATGAAGATCTGAGGAACGTCAGGGAATATATAAGTGACATGTTTGGTATGTTATTGACAACCTTTTTACCTTTTTATTTTCGTTTTTTTTTTTTTATATAATCACTTTACAATTTCTGTGGTCATTGTCTCATTTAACTTGACTGTCAGTAGTCATGTATGTGTTCATTATACTTTTTAAAAGCATATATTGATGCATGAATTTGCTCTTGTTTTCTCATAACAGGCTATGATGACGTAGAGAAGCCAGAAAAACAGGGCGAGACTGTATAACTCAAACCACACCCACTGCCTCAAATCCTTTCAAAGCTTTTAAGTGGTCTGCAGAGTTTAAGTCTCTTATACATAAAGTTCATTTCCAGTTTTATGTAACATTCTGTAATTAAATCAATTATTGTTTTTTTTTTCTATCATGTAGGTGTAGCAATTTAATAGCAAAAACTATTTTCCTAACATTATATTAATTTGCATATAATTGTGTTATGATTTCAGATGCTTTATGATTTACAGTAATTTCTACTGCTTCAGTTTTTAACATTCCTTGAACATTAACTTATAAAAATATATTTCTATTGATCGTAGACCCACTGATAGTGTACACAATATTTTACTAAAGATCATTGGAATGTACTTTGGGAAACAAGTTTACAAACAGCAGCTGTGGTCAAGGATCTTTACTTCAGAAGAATGTAAAGACACTGAACAAAAGAGCATGTTGTTCACTTTATGTCCTGCAGAGGGTTTTGTGACAGTCAGACATACACGGCATGCATGTTTGTTTTATCTTGAATGTGTTATCGGTGTTTATGGTCAGCAGTTAGTTATCAGTGCTTGTATCTCTACTCTGCAGGTGTCAGACTTTAGTGCTTCATGTACACTGAAGTGATTCCCACATTCTCTCATGACAGCTGGGTGACTGTCAGCACTTTATCATGTGCCTCAGCAAAGTGTCTCTGTAAGGTAGAGGAGGAGTCCCGTTCATAATCAGTGGTGTTCTCTTGACTTGAGGTGAAGTGCGCACTGCAGTACCATTTTCACCACAGATTTACAGTGAAGAATTGTGGGACGCTGTAGAGCTAGGGAGGACTCAGGCACCTGCTGCCCCACTTAGTATCATAATACATGCCTGCCAAAGCCATGCACAAGTTTTAATATGCCCTGCTCACTTTACATCTTAAAATATTCTGGAAAATCTGAAAATATTTGTTATAGAATGTTGAACACAATTTATTATTAATGCAGTTTATATAGAGGTCTATGTTTTGGATTAATATTTTGGTGAGGCCCCACCTGCCCTTACAGACGAGCAGCAGCTGGAGAGTAATAAGTGCTAAACATGGGTTTATTTGGTGCATTTGTAGAGCTGGAAGAGATAAAAAGCTTAGCCTCTCAAACCCAATTAATTTTCAGAAAAGTTAAAATATGATATGAATGATCATATCAAATCTTTGAATCAATGATAGTTTATTGAAACCAGTCCTCCTACTGACCAGAACAGGGACTATTCAATGCTCAAAAAAAGGCTGGTCACATAAATGATGGCTTTAAAGATTAGTTTCAAACAGTTGGCTATTGACAGATGTGGACCAACGGAACAGCAACATACTTCAGTACATACTGGATCAGTGTGTTACCCATGTCACTATCTGATGTCGCTGGTCAGCTTTTTTTCCACAGACTGATCTGCATTTATTACATGCAGATCAGTCTGTGGAATGTTGGAATGTCTGAAAAAAAATTCTTAAGTAATCAAGTAACCTGATTATTGTCTCTGAAAATGCAGTGAACTGAATGAACAGGGCTGTTCACACAGAATGTATTTATGCATTTAAAAAAGCAAGATGCAGACCAGAAAAATGAAAGACTGTACAAAGTTTATACAATATAAAAATAATTGTCTATTGAAAATCCTCAAAAAAAATGTTTAAGTGAAACCTTTGACTTTTTTTTTTCTTTTCTTTTTTTTCCTATTTCTGCAACAGATTTTCATTTGAATTAAGTCTTGTAATGTGGCTTTGGTACACTCTCAATGTACAATTTATGTAAGTTAAAACTAAAAGAAACATCCCACAGTGAAGCAGCAGAGGTTTATTGTGCCTCGTGTCCTCCTTCATCCTCCACTCTCGCTCTCTTTGCTTTAGTGTCTCTGTGTTTTTTGCTGCTTGTTCTACATAATTATCTGATCTTTGACTCTTCAGCCTATGGTCTTCTGGCCTGCTGTGTGATGATCTCTCTTTCTCTCTCTCAGGTCAGTTTCTGTTGGGAGAGTCTCGTCTGGGAGAGGCAGCAGTAATGGCTCAGAAAGCTGCAGAGCTGGACAGTTCTGAGTTTGACGTGGTGTTCAGCGCTGCTCAGGGACGTGCACGGGGGGTTGCTCAGGTTGCCCGGGCAACTGCCCATATGCCCTTCTCGACTCACGTTGCCCTTCCGAGGTGGAAAAAAATAAATTAAAAAATCGTACAATGGATGCAGAATTTCACGTAGGCCTAGATAAAAATAAAAAATAAAAATAAAAAATCGCAAAGCCTCATTCACTTCCATATTCGGGCACCCGTCCGAAAGTGAAAGTCAGTAGGGGAAGGGCAAACTCTGTTTACGTGGCTGCAGCGCTGCACGCGACCGGCACCTGAGCTGTGCCTGCATGAGCGGCACTAGAAGGAGATTGTCGCGGTTGTCGGGAGAGACGACTTAACGTTGTCGGAAAGGTGATTAAGGTTATAATCGTTAACGAAAACGAACGAAAAAACGAAAACTAGGTGGGAAAAAACAACGTCGTTAACTGAAATAAAAATAAAAACGAGGCATTACAAAAAACGATAACTAACCAAAACTGTGATGTGTGTTTGGCAAAACTAACTAACTAATTATAGATTAAATGTCCTTAGTTTTCGTCTTTGTCAATGTCTTTCATAGAGCAAACGTTCAGCTGCATTTCATTTCCCTGCGTCTCTCACTCACGCGTCTCTCTCTCACATACTCGCGCGCGCACAGCCCCTCCCTCCGTGCACACCGCGCCTCCATGAGAACAAGTGTTGGAAGCAAGTTCGCGAAAGGTTGGTATCTCGTGAAAACCTTTACACAATCACACATTAAAAAGTGGTATAAAAATATTTTTAATTCTGAATATAATTTTGTCAGTGTGTTAATGTCGACCCGAGAAGCGAAAGAAAGTTAACTAGACGCAGGTAAAATGCAAGGGTTGTCGATGTCAAAACACTATTTAAGCTGTGATTCAAGTAAGGAATAATTGACACGGCCGTTGAATTATTAGAAAAATAATGCACACCTGAGGTCGTGATTCGGTCACGACTCGAAGCGGAGTCAATTATTCCGCTTATACCGCGGTTATTCTCAGTCCTTCATATAGCCCATGAGGTTTTTTTTTTTTTGGTCAGAGCAACTGCCCCTCAAAATTCCTGTGCACGTCCCTGGCGCTGCTCATATGCTCAGGTGTGTGTGTGTCTGTCAAACATTCACATCGCTACATCTGCACACTTTTGCATCAGGTGGATTGCAGGTGGACTCTACTTGATCACTCTCTGGGGGTTTATTTTGCAATAATGACCACCTGAATGAACATTTCTGCTTATTCCACATTCTGCTTATTCCACAGCTATCTGGCAAATAAATTCATGGACACATTGATTGTTGTTTAAAAAAATTTAAAAGCAACCTAATTCATTATTCTAACGAGGCAGCAGAGTCTTATGAGAGAAATTAACAGTTTTTATTACAAAAATAATGGCTGTTAACCAGAAATCAGTCTTTCTGTATTTTTATTATAAGAAAGAACCAAACACTTTCTGTTCCAGTAAGCGTTTAACACAGTCTTACCTGTTGTAAAACCTCAAGGCCTGGTTCCACAGACAGGGTTCAGATTAAGCCAGGATTAGGCCTTAGTTCAATTAAGGCATTTAAGTAGCTTTTATCAGGTCAAACAGCTCAAACATGCATTTTGGTCTGGGACTAGACTTAAACCTTGTCTGTGAAACTGGCCCTGGTTTCACAGACAAGGCTTAAAGCAGAACTAAGTAACTGTTTTTACCTTCATAAATAGTTTTCTAAGTCCTTACGATGGTTAATTGACTTGTGTATTTGAGGCGAGCACTAACACCCTCTGGCACGTCTACGCCAGAATACAGCACTTGCAACTCGAGCTGCACCGACCCGAAACAATCTCGCCTCATGTTCACGTTCACGCGAGAGTGACAAAATGCTTTACAGTAATTCAAAAACAATGTATATATTATGACTTTATTAGACAATTTCGAAAAATACCCACCTCCATCGAGTGTACTGTATTTGCAAATTACCCACCTCCTCTTTCTTGTACTGTATTTGCAAAACTACTGCGCTGGTGAGCGTTGTAGTCGTTGTAGTCCAGAGCTGCGCTTGGAGTATTTATGACAGTGTCATTCACTGAAGGAAACTGTAGGGGGAGCTTCGCAAATCTTACTGAGTTCCGCTTTAAGATAGTCCCAGACTAAAAATACATGTTTGAGCTGTTTTAACTGAAAGCAACTTGCACTGATATATCTTAAAATATTTCAGGTAATATTTCACACCAGTAATGTCTCTCTCTCTCTCTCTCTCTCTCTCTCTCTCTCTCTCTCTCTAAGGCATGTTTATAAAAACTACTTAAATGTCCTAATTGAACTTTGGCCTAATCCTGGTTTAATCTAAGCCAAAGTCCCTGTCTAAACCCTGTCTGTGAAACCGGGCCTTACTGTATCATCTCGTTTCTAGATTAAGTGTTTTACTGCCCTCTAGCAGGAAGACTAACGCATTACAGTAAGAAATGGGCTTTAGAATAAGTAGTGTTTTGCTGCCATCTCGTGGATGAGTAACGCATTGCCACCTTTAACACAGATGCCCATGGCTGCTAATTTGCTGTGTACTTGCTATAGTGAATGACATATATGTCATAGTGAACATTTTATTTACAAATTAAACTTGTGATTTAACTTTTTACTAACAATAAACTTTATTATTTAATGAAGAATTTATAAAAGTAAAAAAACAAAATATTAAAAAAATAGCTTATAGTTATAGTCACACAATGATGTTATGTTATTTATAAAGATTTCTATTCCTGTAATTTGAGCAGTTATCAGTGTATCAGCAGGTGTTTGATGCTGTAAATATCCTGGGTGCTTCCTCTCTCTGAAATCTTTAATGTCTCCAGTGTGACTATTTTTTGCCTCTGGCAGGTGTTTGTGTGTGTGTGTGTGTGTGTGTGTGTGTGTGTGTGTGTGTGTGTGTGTGTGTGTGTGTGCATCCTCACTGAAGTGTCTCGACATGGAGGAGGAGTTCTTTTCTCTGCTGACGTGCTTTTGATAAATATGGAGAAAATCATAAATGCCTCCTCTGATTTGTCACTGAAGCTTTGGTGGTTTCCTCTGTTGTGTCTAATAAGGTAATGATGAACTTGATTGGAAAGTTTTGGGGCTTGCTCTCTCTCTTTAGGGGATGACAGCACCCAGTTTCTTCAGTGTGTTTGAGGGAGCAGAGGAGAAACTTGTGCGTTCTGAGCCGATGAAATAAGCTGAAGGAGATGATGGGGAGATGCTTGATGCTGATGTTACTGATCAAAATCATCACTGCAGGTACTGTAGATATAAATATATATATATTTTTTGGCTAACTGCCTCTATATCTTGTGAATTTATTAAATTGTTTGAGTTTTGTGATGTTGCTTTTTTGCCTCTCTGTTTTACTGTTTTTGTTGTCTTTCCCTTTTGCGTTATTCTGTATCAAATCAAACTAATTTCTGTAATATCCTTACATTTATTAAAATGTTTATTTGAGTTTGATGCTGTTTCCTAGCTTTTTTTCTCTCTCTCACTGTTCTTTTTTTTTTAAATCGCTTTTTCTTTTGGGTCATTCCGTGTCAAATCAAACAAATTTCTGTAACACCCTTGATTAAAATGTTTGATCTTATTCACATTTTTTATCAATTTAATCACATTTTTTCAATGTTTCTTCATGTCTCATTCTCTCTGTTCAATATATAGACAGTGTGAATGTGAGACTGGTAAATGGCACCAGTCGCTGTGCTGGTAGAGTGGAGGTTCTTCATAGAGGTCAGTGGGGAACAGTGTGTGGTGATCTCTGGGATTTGGCTGATGCTGCAGTGGTGTGTAGAGAGCTGGACTGTGGAGAACCTGTAGATGCTGTGGGAGGTGCTCATTTTGGACCAGGATCAGGACCAATCTGGATGAGTAATGTCTGGTGTGCTGGATCAGAGTCTAAACTTAAAAACTGTGGGGCATTAGGATGGGGTAAACATGAATGTGGTCACAGTGAAGATGTTGGAGTCATCTGCTCAGGTAAGTTGCTCCAAATCTGAGTTCATTATTGCATGACTGAGCATTGTTCACGTTTGCTGTTTATTCTTTATTTACCTCTCTTTTATCTTGTATCTTGTGTATCTTATCTTTTATCTTGTTTATATTTTATCTTTATTTACCTCTCTTTTATTTTGTTTTTTATTTGTTTGTTTGTTTGTTTATTTATTGGAAGTTGGTTGACTTTAAAATACAAACACAAAAGCCCAGTGCCCAGTGTTTTCGTTCCTCAGTGCATTTTTATTTGACAAATACCAAACAGTGAAACAAAAACATACCATCACACTAATGTGGATGTGTGACAAACTTAATTTTCAGCTTTTATTATATTGCCAATAAACATTTGCTAAAAAAAGTTTCAAAAATTCACAAAATAAAACGCTATATGAAATTATCTTAAGAATGTCTATATATCAAGTGTTATTAGCCACTTTACCATTTAAGTGATCTGTGTTCTTTCAGGAGTCAGGCTGGTTGGAGGTTCTCGCTGCTCTGGGAGGTTAGAGATACGTGATGATCAGACGTGGGTTTCAATGTGTGCTGCTGCCTTTGACCAGCAGGATGCAGAGGTTGTGTGTAGAGAGCTGGACTGTGGGGCTCCTGTACAGGTGCTGGGAGAAGATGCTTTTGGCAAAGGAGATGCTCAGATGTGGACACATGAGATTCAATGCAGAGGAAATGAGTCTCAGATTCACCTCTGTCCAACATCACCATCACATGAAAACAACTGTTCACATGAAGATAGTGTTGGGTTGGTGTGTGCAGGTTAGAACTCATTCCACTTCAGATTCAAATCTCCAGGTTAAAACCTATTTATAGGTTTTAATAGGTTCTAACCTATTATTTCAAAATGTAATTTCCTCTTAGTCTTTCAATTTCACAATTTTATAATAGGCTATTGACAAAAATATAAACTTTAATTAAAACATTTGAAATACAAAAATTACTAAAACATTTTTTTCTCTTTTTCTCTTTATATGTGTGCCACAAATACAGTATTGTCTCCCCTTTCTTTGTGGAACCTGCTTTTGCCAAAATAGCAGCTCTGAATCTTCTGTAATAATGCATAGTAAGGGTGGGGAACACGTGGCATGGGATCTGAGAGCATTCCTGCATCTAAAAATATCTACAGATCCTTCAGATTCCTACAGAGCCCCACACATGACATGTAAGAAAAAAATTAAATCATGCACATGATTTAGGCTACAATTTTTAGTAACACTTTAGAATAATGGTCCGTCATTAATAAGTAAATATGCAGGAAGTAATGCAGGACTAATGAGTAGTTCTACATTAACACTTCAGCTACTTCTATTAACTAATATAGAAACAAGCTTAACTAATCAGTAAGTAATATTACATTTAGAAGATAGTTCCTTATTAGCTAATCAATAATGAGATTACCATCATTAATAACTATTAACTAATGGACAAATTGTAAAGAACATTATCGTGTGTCTGAGACGTAATCAGTCATCGTTTTTACTCTGAATATAGTCATACAATGCATCACTAATTACTCAAGTGTTACCTAGTCACTATGCAGGAACTACTAGTGATCAGGACCATTATTTTAAAGTGAAAAAGATGTTTTATAGTAGTTCTTGTAGTTCTTGAAGAATGACTAGGTACTTGAGTAATTAGTGATGCATTTTATGACCACTTTGAGAGTAAAAAAAAGGACAATCTTCAAGAACTACTAGTGATCTGGACAATTATTTTAAAGTGAAAAAGATGTTTTTCACTTTAAAATAATGGTCCTGATCACTAGTACTTCCTGCATAGTGACTAGGTAACACGTGAGTAATTAATGATGCATTTTATGACCACGTTGAGAGTAAAAAAAGACAATTGCTCACATCTCAGACACTTTAGTGTTATGATTAGTAATTAATTAGTAATTCTTTATAATTTGTAGATACCTATTAGTTCTTAATAATGCCAATCTCATTCAGTAATTATTGATTACCTATAATAAGGAACTATCTTAGTCCTAAATTTGATATTATTTACTGATTAGTTAAGCTTGTTTCTATATTAGTTAATAGTAGTAGCTGAAGAGTTAATGTAGTACTACTCATTAGTCCTGTGTTTAATCTAAACAATGGCAAACTGCATGTCTGTGGCTCCTTGCATCATGTTTTAAATTGCTCAATGCTGCATGTTGTAAATAGAAACCTTTGGCGCTCTTAAGAGCACAAACACAAATTCACACCAGAGCATTCGCCAAATCTGTTTCACCAATATTCTATTATTACAGTTTCAGCTGAGGGTGCTCTTGCTTTTGTTTGGTCCCTCTATCACCCTCATAGAACCAGGCATCCCCATCTCATTTGTCCACGCAGTCTGTATGATGTCATTTTGTCATCAGGAGGGTCCCCAGATGTCCGCACACCCTGTCCACAATTTTTTGAGAACCAAAGCACTACTTTACAAACCAATGCACGAGCAATTCATACTGCGTGATTGTATAAAGGCTTCAGTATCAGAGAAAAAGGAGTTTTCCCCATAGCGTCTTGTCTTATTAAAGGATTAGTTCACTTTCAAATTAAAATTTCCTGATAATTTTCTCAGCCCCATGTCATCCAAGATGTTCATGTCTGTCTTTCTTCAGTAGAAAAGAAATTAAGGTTTTTGATGAAAACATTCCACATTCCATTTTCTCCATATAGTGGACTTTAATGGCCTCCAAACTGTTGAAGGTCCAAATTGCAGTTTCAGTGCAGCTTCAAAAGGCTTTAAACGATCCCAGACAAGGAAAAAGGGTCTTATCTAGAGAAACCATCGCTCATTTTCTATTTTTTTTTTTTAAATTGTATACGTTTTAACCATAAATGCATATCTTGAACTAGCTCTCTTCTTCTTCTCTATTTAAATTTAAATAAGTGTATTACTGCCCTCCACAGGTTAAAGTTTGAATTAAATTTTCATATACAATATTCTATTGCAAGTATATAACTTATATATTAAGTTAGTTCAAACTTTAACCTGTGGAGGGCAATAACACACTTAGCAGTGTCTACACTGCCGGAAGACGAAAGCTAGTATAAGATATGCACTTATGGTTAAAACATATATAATTTGTTTTTTAGTTGTTGTTTTTTTAGAAAATGACAGATCGTTTTACTAGATAAGACCCTTATTCCTTGTCTGGTATCCTTTAAAGCCCTTTGAAGCTGCAATGAAACTGACATTTGGACCTTCAACCGTTTGGCCTCCATTGAAGTCCACTATAAGGAGAAAAATCCTGAAATGTTTTAATCAAAAAACCTTAATTTCTTTTTGACTGAAGAAAGGAGGACATGGACATCTTGATGACATGGGGGTGAGTAAATTATCAGGAAATTTTGATTTTAAAGTGAACTAATCCTTTAATAATCTATATTATTTAATAAGACAGTATCACAAGAGAACTGCACTAGATAGTGCACACGCGCCGAAAGGAAAGGCACCTCAACTGTGCGCGAGATAGAGTTTAACGCGGAAAATGAAGTAGGCCTATAGCCGGGCCTTAAAAAGTCTCTTCTAACTAGCTGCAGTCCCACTAAAAACTTCAGTGATGTCTGGTGTTATGTATGAATAAAATAATAATTGTAACTTTAATACGTAGCCTAAGTAATGGGTGGAGTCACGTAGCGATGACGAAGTGATTTGCTCTGAGAATACAAGTGCAATGTGAGCATTAAAGACGCAAGTTCTTTTGTTCCTGAATTGTTATTTTGACTATTCTTTAGTTTCCTCTGTCTTAAGTAAAAAGGGAAAGACATGACATCTGGCAAACTGTATGTTCTTATAGTTTTGATGACATCTAAGGCATTTTATGGTAATCCTTCAAATGTGGCCATATAGGTCACATCTGATCAAATTTTGGAGACTTTTCATTATCGCAAGACCTGTAACAAGGCATTTCTCCAACTATGATCTTTGGAGATTCTTTTTGGCCACACAAACTCTCCTCCTTACTGTGATTGTTAACATCTATAGTTGATTTAAACTTCTTATTTTTTGCCGTCATCATGGGAATTCTCAACCATTTTCTTAGGGCCACTTCCTGATTTGTGCAGCTCAACAGTTTTTTTTCCCCCCACACATCATTACTGTATTCTCAGATATTCCCAATGTGATTGGTGAGTGTAGGATAGCCTACTGCTGTGTTTCACCTCAAATTTAGAGTCCAGTGAAAGAGGTCATGTACACTTCAGAAAGTCATGTACCACTTCAGTTTCACTAATCACTCAGGTGGACTTAAAAAAAAGTACAACATGAATAGTTTTACTCATAATAATAAGAATGTCTAGAGGTGCTTATAACTGTGGCAGGCATGTTTTGTGCCTACTACTACAATTTTACTGTTATTCATTTTGTTATTTTCATTATTTTTTTCTATAAATTTACTTATAAATATTAGCAAAACATCTAAACTGCATTTGACGATAAGACCAATATAATAAACAACAACATTTTTCACAGCTTATCAGGGGTCCTATTTCTATTAAAGCTGCTATACTGTAAGTGTTTTTTTGTTTTTTTTTATGTGATTTGTTTATCTTATTTACTTCCTTTTTCTCAATGTTTCTTCATGTCTCATTTTCTCTGTTCAATATACAGAACATGCAAATGTGAGATTGGTAAATGGCACCAGTCACTGTGCTGGTAGAGTGGAGATTCATCATAGAGGTCAGTGGGGAACAGTGTGTGGTGAATTCTGGGATTTGGCTGATGCTGCAGTGGTGTGTAGAGAGCTGGACTGTGGAGAACCTGTAGATGTTCTGGGTGATGCTCGTTTTGGACCAGGATCAGGACCAATCTGGATGAGTTTTGTCATGTGTACTGGATCAGAGTCTACACTGAAGAACTGTGGGGCATCAGGATGGGGTAAACATAGATGTGATCACAGTAAAGATGTTGGAGTCATCTGCTCAGGTAAGTTGCTACAAATCTGAGTTCATTATTACATCACTGAACATTGTTCACATTTCCCTAATTTTAACAGAATCACTCTTTAAACTTTCACTGTTTCTCAATGGAATAATGATGGAATAATTCTATCAACTCTGCCTGCTGAGTCCATTAACTGTATATGTAAAGAAACTTACAAGCACTTCTCTTGCATGAGTAATGAACTTTATGGTTTAAACATTTTCGCAAGTTTTTCACTGCCTCAGACAGCAGCATCTGCTATGACTGAATAAACGAGAACATTATTTGTTCTGTATAAACACTTTTGCTGTTTATTCTTTGTTTACCTCTTTTTTTATCTTGTAGGTTGTTGTTTATTTATTTGCTTATTTATTATAAGTTGGTTGACTTTAAAATACAAACACAAAACGTGTAGCCCAGTTTTTTTGTTCCTCAGTGCATTTTTATTTGACAATACCAAACAGTGAAACAAAAACATACAAACACTAATGTGGATGTGTGTCAAACTACATTTATTATATTGCCAATAAACATTTGCTAAAAAGTTGCTTAAAGCCAGGTGTACATTGTGCGATTTATAATAGTCCTATAAGATTGTTGCTTGTCAGACTGTACGTTCATGATCCTCATGTCACACTGATCTCAGCTGGCATTTATGACTGTACGACAGTCAAGACGCGTTAAAACCAGACGCGCACATGAAAACTTGTCTGGAGTTTTACATCATCAACCCATACACGTTCGGTGACTGTGAGCTGCACGTGGGACTGAAATGGTGACTAACAAAGATATCTCTACCGTTAATTTTGATAACGGCTTGTCTTGAAAAATGAAGACAATTTGACATTCGCCGTAGGAGAAGTCACACTGCAGGACTGTGTGCCAAATCTTCTGACACTGCCAGAATTTCATCAGAAGTAAAATTCGATGGCAACGATCATTAATCGGTTGTCTGTGAACATGTCAAACTAGAGATCAAAGACTACAGATTTTAGCCTAGGATTATAGGAATCTTTTAGGATTTGCAAAAATTGTCTCAGACGACCAAATCGTAGACAAAATCGCACAGTGTGCACCTGCCTTAAGAAATTCAAAAAATAAAACACCATATGAAATTATCTTAAGAATCTATTTCCTAAACATCAAGTGTTATTACTTTACCATTTAAATGATCCGTGTTCTTTCAGGAGCCAGACTGGTTGGAGGTTCTCTCTGCTCTGGGAGGTTAGAGATACTTGATAATCAGTCGTGGGTTTCAGTGTGTGCTGCTGCCTTTGACCAGCAGGATGCAGAGGTTGTGTGTAGAGAGCTGGACTGTGGGGCTCCTGTACAGGTGCTGGGAGAAGATGCTTTTGGAAAAGGAGACGTTCAGATGTGGACAAAAGAGACTCAGTGCAGAGGAAATGAGTCTCAGATTCACCTCTGTCCAACATCATCATCACATGAAAACAACTGTTCAGATGACAGTGATGTTGGGCTGGTGTGTGCAGGTTTGAACAAATTTCCTTTAAGCAAAAATAATAATATGAACAATAAAGTTGTTTTTTTCATTGTTTTGTGCCTGTGTGATTTTACCCCATTTCAATCATTATTTTTCTCTGTCTTTCACTGTCTCTTTGTCTCTCATTCTCTCTGTTCTATAGACAGTGTCAATGTGAGGTTGGTTAATGGTACCAGTCGCTGTTCTGGTAGAGTGGAGGTTCTTCATAGAGGTCAGTGGGGAACAGTGTGTGGTGATTTCTGGGATTTGGCTGATGCTGCAGTGGTGTGTAGAGAGCTGGACTGTGGAGAACCTGTAGATGCTCTGAGTGATGCTGCTTTTAGACCAGAACCAACATGGTCATGGAGTACTCTGATGTGTGCTGGATCAGAGTCTACACTGAAGAACTGTGGAGCATCATTAGGGGATAGACGTGGCTGTGGTCCTAATGGAATAGCTGGAGTCATCTGCTCAGGTAAACTGTTTCCCCAGATAGCATGTAATCATTGAAACAATGTTGAGTCAGTGTTGATGCGTTAATGCTAATTGCATTGAATTAACATTACAAAGTGATATTTTTTTCAACATCACATTTGCACCCTCAGTTACTGTTGAAACCATGTTGAGATTTCAACCACAAATCAATCAATGATAATTTCATTGAATCAACATTATGAAGTTATGATGGTTCAATATCACATTTGCACCCACATGTAAAGTTGAAACAATGGTGAACAAAAAATCAATGGTATAATGCTACTGAAATTAACAAAAATAATCAATGGTAATATTGTTGAATCGGCTTTACACTATGATTGATTCTCCATCACTGATGATGTTGAAGAAATACTGAAAATTACCAGAAGCAGGTCATTAGGGTCAATGAAAACTCCTCATGAAGAGGAATAAACACCTCTGAACTATGGCCATGACATTAATCTCAGTTCACATAGCATTCAAGTAACAAGTTTATCTTCAAGAATAAAAGAGCTTAGTTTTTTTATTTATTATGAAAATGTATTTAAAGCTGCAGATTCACCTTATGTAGACCTTACTCTGTTTAAATATCACAAAATAGCCATGTAAGTCACTTTCTCAAACACAAGGTGTAGTTTTTTTGTGATTGTGTTTCAGTGGGAACAGGCTTGGAGATTAGTTACATTCCTCAAATTTAACACAGATTCAGGAATATGAATGATGATTAAGCATAAATCACGGAGTAGGTGATAAGGCACAGGATAGCATCAAGTCCCAGGTCAGGATATAATGCTATCGACTACAACTCAATGTATAATCAATGTCATAGCAAAACAAAGTTTTAAGTTTATGTATTAATAAAGAACCGCTGTTAATAGAATCAGAATAGGCATACAGTTGATCTGTTCTGTGTTTTCAGTATGCCACAAGAGAGGAAATACACTTTTACAAAAGTTCAGAGATTATTAAATTTTAGTGTTGATTTTGATTTAAAAAAAATATTTTGTAGTTCGAATGTATTGTAATAATTTACCAACACCTGGTTGTTACTTGAAAATGTCTTGTTTCCTTTTAGCCTTTGTCTTTATACAGCCTATTTACAACAGCCAAAAAACGAGTTCACGAGTAAAATGAATACATTTTGAAAGTGTGTCACGGAATCACCAGGCTCCACCTTCACTTCATCATGCCGTGCACCCTCTCCAGAATATTAATCATGAACACCTGAACTTCATTCAATCATTTCATCACAATTCCTGCATTTAAGCAATTGCAGCCTCATCGTTTCATTACAGAGAGTAAAAATAGCATTTATTATTTCTCTTCTAACTGGAAAGGCATTACAATGGGCAGAATCCATTTGACAACATTCAGGTCCTGTCTCCCAATCATTGGACCAATTTATTGCCCATTTCAAAGAAGTTTTTGGCAAACCCCCTGGTGATACATCTACCAATGATCAGTTATACCATCTACACCAAGGTAATATGACAATTACAGATTATGCTCTAAAATTTTGAACACTGGCAGCAGCAGTGGATGGAATGAAAGTGCCCTACTAACCACTTTTCGTCAAGGACTCACACCCCAACTTAGGCTGCATCTCGCTGCATAGGATGACAGCATCGGCCTGGAGAGATTCATTCAACTAGCCATTCGAGTCTCGAGAATGGTGTTCAACTACCATTGAAAGTCCCATTGAAAAACGATCCATAGATATTCCTGAAGAGTATATCCCCTTCAGTGACGTATTCTGCCCCAAGAGAGCCTCGCAACCTCCACCTCATCGGCCATGGGACTGCGCTATATCTCCTTCCTGATGAATCAATGCCCCGAGGTAAAATGTATCCACTCTCCATTCCAGAACAGAAGGCCCTGGAGGAGTACATCCAGGGGGCGTTGCAACAAGGCTACATTCGTCCATCTAACTCCCCTCCCAATTGTTGAAGCTATTAATGTGTGCTGACCCAAAAATCTTTTACAAACATGGGCCAAGTTTAAACCAGTAACCAGGCATCACAGCTGGCAAAGGGGCATGTCTGACTTTGACATGTATATATTACAATAATTTACAATGCAAAAACAAGGCCGCCTATCTGTTTCAATTAAAAATATGTAAACATATAGGCTATGTTTACAGGCAAAATTGCATACATTTGATTTGTTTAAAACAATTAAAAATACTATTTGGCCAGTGGAAAAGAATGAGAATAACTCTTCACTGAAAACATGCTGAACAGTATTTTATACAAATTAGATTTTTTTTTTTTTTTTCTAAAACAAGACAAGGATAGTAAATGATTTTTTTTAGCAATGTAATGTGATGTCATTTAGTCATATTTTCCTAAAGTCTTGTACCATTAAAAATGGTGTCACGTGGATGAAAATATGCGTGGAAATGATATGCCGATGACGTAATGCCTAGTTAAAATAAGTGTTGTAAGCTCCATGGTTATTTCACTGAGGAGATGGGGCGGAGATTCATGTACGCACAAATTTCAGCTGACTGGGTTTTATGAAAGAAATATTGCACAGATTCTGGTGTACCCATGGTTTAATGATTCTGAAAACGTTGGTGTGTACGCACACTTTTAGGTTGAAATCTATGGAATTTTTTATAAATGAGGCCCCTGATCTAAAAAACAAACAAAAAGACAGAATTACATGACATACATTTAATGTTTTATAACACTCAACACTGAGGTTAAATTTGCTAACATTAATGCATCAGGTTTAATGAACTAACAAAGAACTATACAGCATTAATCTAGGTTTATGTTATTTTCTATGCAAAGACACCTACTGGCCCAGAGATGGATTTTATGAGTAGCTGGTCTCAGATCATGTGCCTGCTGCTGCTTCTTTCATTCATCAGTCTCAGTTATGCATTTATCCTGGTCAGACAATTGTTGTAACAATCAGACTCTTCACAGTTTACTGGAAATAATGATTTTTGTGGAACTCTAAGAAGAAATCAATTATTATTTCTAGTAAATTGAAGAGTCTGATTGTGATTCTGATTGCCTGAACAAGATTAGAGCATTACTGAGGCTCATGAATGAGTGAAGTAGTTTATTGTAAACTGCTTATTGTGAACAGTCAACCCAGAGATAATCAACACAAAACATCAAATTCTCAACTATAAAGCTTAAAGGTTTTTTAAGAATTTTTATACTCTCTTCTTCAGGAGTCAGGCTGGTTGGAGGTTCTCGCTGCTCTGGGAGGTTAGAGATACTTCATAATCAGACGTGGATGTTAGTGTGTGCTGCTGCCTTTGACCAGCAGGATGCAGAGGTTGTGTGTAGAGAGGTGGACTGTGGGGCTCCTGTACAGGTGCTGGGAGAAGATGCTTTTGGAAAAGGAGACGTTCAGATGTGGACACAAGAGATTCAGTGCAGAGGAAATGAGTCTCAGATTCACCTCTGTCCAACATCACCATCATATAAAAACAACTGTTCACATGAAGATAGTGTTGGGCTCATGTGTGCAGGTTGGACAAGATTTCCATTAATTGATCAAAATAATTTGAAGTATTCTTTTTTTTCCTCATTGTCAATATTTCCACATTTATTCATCTCTCATTCTCTGTTTAATATATAGACAGTGTGAATGTGAGGTTGGTTGGTGGTCACAGTCGCTGTGCTGGTAGAGTGGAGGTTCTTCATAGAGGTCAGTGGAGAACAGTGTGTGGTGATTTCTGGGATTTGGCTGATGCTGCAGTGGTGTGTAGAGAGCTGGACTGTGGAGAACCTGTAGATGCTCTGGGTGATATTCCTTTTGAACCAGGATCAGGACAAATCTGGATGGGTTTGTTCATGTGTTCTGGATCAGAGTCTACACTGAAGAACTGTGGGTCATTAAGACGTCCATGTGAAAATAGAAATATTTCTGGAGTCATCTGCTCAGGTCAATGAGATTGATATTTAAAACACTTTAAGGTGAATTCACTAAACAGTTGCAGCACATTTGCATGTGCTATCAGTGCAAAAAGCTGCGACTTATTTGCTAAAACATCTACAAACAAATTAAACAGGCACATTCAGCACTATGTTTTTGCTTGTTTAAAGGCATAATATGTAAGATTTTTTAGATTGAAATATCCCAAAAACACTCGAACAATGTAATATATTTGTTGACTTTTGTTGACTTACATTATCCCAAATATTTCCAAGAATGTTTAAAGAGAAATAAGCAATTTTAACCAAGACACAAACCGTGTCCCTGTGTCACCTATGCATGACATCATACCAGCGTTACCCACAATTTACCTTTTTAATAGACAGGTGAATCATTATTATATAGCTCAACACAGTAAGTCTTATTGTTTAAATTTCGTTTTCTTAATTTACAGCGAGTACCATGTTTTACCATGCCTAATATCGACCTAGCTTACTGCAGTGTGCAACAAGTGTCTAATAGTAGCCACCAAACAAACACAGAGTAACATTATGACAACTTTCAACAAACAAATCAAATGTATCTAATATGATAAACAGCACTGCATCACCCCACATACGCATGACTTGAAGAAAAGGATGTGCTTGTCTGCAGCATAATAAAAGCTTGACTGATCTCGAGCTGCATGTTGTGCTTGTCTCTCATTAGCAATCACTCCAGCAGCCTTGTTCAGCTCCAATGGCTTTCAGCCATACCCTGCTTCATACTACAGTAATGTTAATAAATCTTGAATACATTAGCTAATCCATGAATAAGATTTCTTTCTGAGTCCCGTCAGATTCCTTTTCACCAGCTTTAGACGTGAAGACAACACCTCTCATGATTCTGCAAAATCAAGGTGTCATCAAGCTACGTCTTTGATTTGAATAAGCAACCTCTAGCTGTGAAAAATTACATATTGTGCCTTTAATTGAGTCGTTGTTCTTTTCTGAGCAAACATTCCTCCATTCTGTCTAAATAAGGCTCATTACTGATGGCTTTTGACAAAACTGTGCTGTTGTGCAGTTTTATTCACACTATTATTATTAAGACGGTAAATTAATCTTAATATAAAAGGGATATTTGTGTTAAAGGGGTCATAAACTGCATTTTGTTTTAAAATTTTATAATGGTCCACTTACAATGTAATCAAGATAACATTATTTTACATAAAAATTATCTTAATTTAGAAGCAATCAGCAATTTTATATGCTGTTTTTGACCCTCTCTTTTGAACACTCAAATAAACACCCACTGCTATTTAGTATAATCAGAATTATGAATTAATGTATCATTGTTTGTCACACTGCCGTTCTAATATTCTATCAGACCCAAACTGTACTGTGCACTGATTTTGTGCATGTTTTTGTGTCGTTGTGCTAATCGGCTAACCTGCACAAACAAATGTGCGCAGTTGATTCTAAGTGAATTCCACTCTTTTTATTTTGGTAATTGGATGTATTTTGCAATATGTTATTGGGTGAAAATCTAACCTGATATGATATTTATTTTGCTATTTTCCTACTAATTGGCAAATATACATGTTATTTAGTTATCTAAATAACATTTAAATTTTAAGAGTTTTAAACATACTCTTAAAACTGAGACTCTGAATTCATCTATTTTGTATCTTTTTTAATATAAACAGATAATAAACATTCCAGACTTGTTAATGGATCTCACCTGTGCTCTGGGAGATTAGAGATGATTCATGGGAACACCTGGGGTTCAGTGTGTGCTGCTGCCTTTGACCAGCAGGATGCAGAGGTTGTGTGTAGAGAGCTGGACTGTGGGGCTCCTGTCCAGGTGCTGGGAGAAGATGCTTTTGGAAAAGGAGATGCTCAGATGTGGACACAAGAGATTCAGTGCAGAGGAAATGAGTCTCAGATTCAACTCTGCCCAACACTGACATCACACAAACACAACTGCAGCAGCGACAATAATGTGGGACTGGTCTGTTCTGGTAAATTATAAATATTCAGTGTCTCTTCATTTGTATTTGATAAATTATATATTATCTGTCAGTTACATTACACAGTATTTTAATACACTATTCTCTGTTCTTTATTCAGGTTACTCAGAGGCCAAACTGATGAATGGTTCAGACTCTTGTTCTGGAAGAGTGGAGCTTCGGTTCATCAGTAAATGGGGCACAGTTTGTGATGCATGCTGGGATATGAGAGCTGCCAGTGTCCTCTGTAGACAGCTGAATTGTGGGATTGCTGTGTCTGTTGTGGGATCAGACTGGTTTGGAGAGGGAAGTGGTGAAATCTGGGCTGATGTCTTTGATTGTGACGGGAATGAAACAAAACTCTCAGAATGTTCCATCTCTTCATGGAGTCGAGCTGAATGTTCTCATAGACGAGATGTTGGAGTCATCTGCTCTGGTGAGTCCTTATTAGTGTGAGCAACTGAAATATAAATACAACACTTCATCTCACTACATGTGCAATATGTTCATGTAATATGTAATATGTTCATTTTAAACTGACGGAAAGCATTCTTGCCATTTAGTTAAAATGTAAAGTGAAATATATTATTTATGTAAATATTATCAAGCTTGCAATATTTTAGTAAAACATCAGATTTTCTCTCCAGGCTCCTCTCTAGCTGTTCATGATGGTCTGGTGCGGTTGTCTGGAGAGAGACAGTGTGAGGGGGAGGTGGAAGTTTCCATCCATCAGGTCTGGAGGAGAGTTCTGCTGGACTCCTGGAGTCTCACTGAATCTTCTGTGGTCTGCAGACAGCTGGGCTGTGGCTCTGTGCTGAACTTCTCCGGCTCCTCTTCATCCAGTCCTGAACACAGTCATGAGTGCGTGACGGGCTTCCAGTGCTCTGGGAGTGAAGCTCATCTGGGGAACTGCAGCTCTCCACAAACTCTCAACTGCAGCTCCACACAACAGCTGTCAATCACCTGCCTTGGTGAGAAGAGCAACATCTGGGCAGATTCTTCAGTTGTTAGTGATCACTTATGTGTTTCTCTTTCTCTGAATATCAGGTCGTGGGTCCATCAGGCTGGTGGGTTCTGGGGGAGACTGTGCAGGGAGGCTGGAGGTTTTTCACAGCGGCTCATGGGGGACAGTGTGTGATGACTCCTGGGATATTAAAGATGCCCATGTGGTGTGCAGACAGCTGCAGTGTGGAGTAGCCCTCAGTAACCAGCAGGTACCAGCCTGGTTTGGTCCTGGTTCTGGACCCATATGGCTGGATGAGGTGGAGTGTGAGGGGAATGAGACGTCCCTGTGGAGCTGCTCTTCTCCAGGCTGGGGAAAACATGACTGTCAACACAAGGAGGATGTAGGAGTCGTGTGTTCAGGTAAATGTATAGTGTAAAAAACGTCTCAGGTTACGTATGTAACCATGGTTCCCTGAGAACAGGGAACGAGACTCTGCGCTGACTGCGCTAGGGGAACGTCCTCCGTGACCCGTGCTCGAAATGCCAAAAATCACCACACTCCAATCCTATTGGCCGGCGACAGCCTATCACGTCAAACGGCGCGAACCGTGACGTATAAAGGGAGTGCCTGGGGAAACAGTCAACATCTTTTTGTCTTTGAGCGACTGTAGCAGGCATCCCGCAGCATGGCATGAAAGCGCAGAGTCTCGTTCCCTGTTCTCAGGGAACCATGGTTACATACGTAACCTGAGACGTTCCCTTTCGAAAGGGAACTTCTACTCTGCACTGACTGCGCTAGGGGAACGATATACCCACGCCGCCATGCTAGAGGAGAATGCCAGTCCAAATGTCTGGACACACATCCGGCAGTTCCAGGGAAAAACCGGGGGCAGAACTCCAAGGCTGTCAGTGACAGCATTCCCTACGGCCAACAGCCCAAGCTGAGCCTAAAAGAGGCCATCCGAAAAAAGCCTACCAAGGCTGCTCGAGCATCTGGAACCAACACCCCGAGAGGGGGTGGTCCCTTTAAGGGAATGTGGCCAAGGAACCAAAGGAACCTCGGCCAGTCACTCGGGGGGAAAATCCATCCCGCTGCCACCAAGGAGGCCTAGCCAGATCCAGCGAAGCTAAATCTGGCCAAGCCAACCTTGTCTGATATACAGAATCTCCAAGCGCAAACTCCAAAGAGGAGAGCAGGAAAGAGCGACTGCAAAAGGCAGTAAGCAACTCAAACCCACACGCAGAGACGGGCATCCTGGAGAGCGGAACTCAGCTAAACGCTATGGACCCTCGTATGAGGGGAGTACAACCACTCATCCAAGGATCTACTCAGCCGTTAACAAGGTGCTGAGGAGGCTGTGCGCTAAAGACCCCTGACCCAGGGGAGCACAAACCAGCCTGGGGGCCGGTCTAACGGGAGACTTCATAGAAGTCTACAACCAAACCAGCTTAGGGAGCTAAGCACAATTATGCAGTTAACCCCGAAGGGAAGTACAAAGCTCAACCTAACAGACAGACCGTAAAGCGGGCACATAGTCATGGAGGCCGGGAAAAAGGGCCTGCAACATAACCAGAGTCCACCAGAGAACTGAATGCAGACGGCGGTAGCCCAGGATGGCCTGTAGGGCCACACCCTATTGCATAACAAGGTGGAGCAAACACCAAGACATAACAGCTGCAAGTGCCCACGAGACAGCCCGTCCAACACAAACCAACGAGCAGTGCACTCGGTGAAGTACCTTTCTACTCTTTAAGCAAGAGGAGTACAACATACGCCATCATGCGCTAAGGAAAGGCCCCGTGGGCCTATAATCCCAGCAGGCACGTGGCATCAGCTCGTGGCAGTGTTATCAGGGTTCAGGCTAAACAGACCGACTACACAGGAGGTCATAGCTGCAAGTGCCCACAAGACAGCCAGTCCAACACAATCCAACAAGCAGTGCACTCGGTGAAGTACCTTTCTACTCTTTAAGCAAGAGGAGTACAACATACGCCATCATGCGCTAAGGAAAGGCCCCGTGGGCCTATAATCCCAGCAGGCACGTGGCATCAGCTCGTGGCAGTGTTATCAGGGTTCAGGCTAAACAGACCGACTACACAGAAGGTCATAGTCAACTCAAGACCCGGCCAGCCAGCGAAACCATCCCTTTTGCTGTCGAAGGTCAGCACGCTCCACAGGAGGCCTTTGCGGCCTACGCGACATCAGCCACTAAAGTTCTAGGAGCAAAAATAGAACCCTTTAATTTAGACAGGGAAAATATTTTAGCTCGACTAGAGCTAAAGGGAATAAACGCACGCACAAAATACTCAGTAAAAACATCTTTTACTCTCAGCGAGAGGAGTACCAAGCTAAACTCCGACATGCTAGCAAAGGAAGGCCTGAAACGGCCTGTAACCTTAAAAATGCGCGGCGATAGCTAGTGCGTTAATACAACACCCAAGGGGTATGAGACATACAGAAACCCATACAAGCAGTGCCAACATGCTAGATAAAACATGAAAGGAGGCCCCAACGGGGGCCAACAACTTCCATAAACACCTGGCAACAACAGAGTGACGTATGACTCATCATGGAATGATGCCCGTACATGACCAGCGTAGCTGGGCCAACAGGAAGCTAAAAAAGAGGCCTGGAGAGGCCTGCTATTTAAAGAACCATGTGGCACTAGCCCGTGGTCATGACAGGGCCCTAGCTACAAGGAAGGGCCAGTATAACCTAAAATGACAAATTTAAGGGAACTAGCTACACAGCCTGAGCCTAGGCATACACATTCCAAATTCCCTACACTCATCCTGAGTGTGCGATCCAACAGGTGATGCACTCAGTGAAACACAAACCCTAACCGGGGAGTACAACAACAACACCGTATTCATATATAGAGGCCGGATAAAGCCTGCTATCATAAAAAACAGGTGTAACCTGTGGCAGCACAAGCACGCTCACATAACACGCCTGCATAAACATATGAAGGGGAAATATGGGCAGAAAAACGGCCAGCAACTTCCTCAGAAGGAGGCCAGAACTAGGAACTATACAACCGCAGGGGGATAGTCATAACAGGGGGATGTAAACAAACACACACCTAACCTAGTTCTAGCCTAGCCACTAGCTAAGGACTGTATGTAGACCAAGCTACACTCGGGCTACAAATTCCCAAACACACGGAGAAAGCAGCGCGAGCGACAGCATTAGGTGGCCGAAAAACCGGCCAACACATAACTGACGATAGCGAAAGCTAGTTCTAGCTATACACAGTATCAGCCGAGAAGCTATACCAACGCTAAACAACAAAGCGGCCATAAAGAGCCTGCCTGTAACAGTCAGCCTAACATACAGTTATTTGCCCAAATAACCCCTTAAAAACATGAACAGATGACAACTATATGCACGGGAAGCTATACAGAAAAAGCAAGGTCTATATTGAGAATGAAAAATGGACCTGGCTTACCTCCTGCAGCTCGTAGAACGCAGATTCCTCCCCGATTCGTCACACGGAGGGGAAAATCCAAAGTCCCATAAGCCTAAAAGCACTTTCACTATCAAGCCAGACGGCGGGCCGTCAGGAATATATTCATCATAGGCCCGCAACATCAGCCCGACTGTAAAGCCCGCAGCATATAGATGTCACAAACGCTACCGGGAGGCGAAGGAAGAGCGAGGGCAAGAAAAAGCCCTCGCGAGAGAGGGGATCGATTACCGGCGCAGCTGGCGCCGCTCCTCGATCACCTCCCTCAGGTGTTGCTTCTTCCTTCTAGCGTCTCGCCGTCTCTGCGACTTACTCCAAGGAGGAGGAGGCGCACAAGCGGCGACACTTTCCCTCTGAGCCCGCCTCTGAGCCTCGGCTCGAGACGGCCCGGGATCTCCCAGCTGTCTGGGCCCAGAGCTGGATCTGAGCGGGATGCAAGATCTAGCGCGTCTTCGCCTCCCTGATCAAGATCCGTAAGCAGATCAGGCTGGTACGCCAGAAGCACCGTCATAGTGTGCAACGCCGCACCAGCCTGACCTGCAGCGGCGTAAGCCCTGCCATTCAAACGTGACGTCACCTTCAACGCTTTGGATGGCAGGGCCCTCACCGGAGTTGCCGGGCCATGGGTAGAGAGAAAACGATCGTCTAGCCTGCTGCGAGCGGGTTCCCTCCTCACGCGCTCCCAGGGCAGCTGCAGTCTGCTCGAGGCGCGTTCCATAACCTCCAGCAGCTCCGAAAAACGCCGCGCAGGGAGGCCGAGCGGGAGCCGCGGGCTCGCCCGCTTCCCCCACCTCGGCCATCTTCTGCTCTCCGGGGCTTTGGACCAAGAGAGCACTCGCTCCTGGGGCCGAGGATGTTAAAGATAAACATCGTCGTCATCCACCAGAAGCGCGTCCTCGTCAGTCGCTTCAGCTTGAGAAAGACAGACACCCCTCTCAAATCCTTCAGCGAGTTCCACCTGCGAGCCCCATGATTTCAATCACCGCTGAGCCTCAGCACAAGCGGGGCCGCAACCACCAGGCAGCGGTGGTGGCACTTCTCCCCTCGAGAAGAGGGCCAAACGAGAACGGAGCATTTTCATAGGAAAACGCTCACAGTTAGCACAGGCAGCACCCTCGAGTACTGATCGTGCGTGCTCCTCGCCCAGACAGAAAACGCACAAGTCGTGTGCGTCCTCCGGTGTCAGAAAACCTGGGACAAGGATCAGCACACTTCCTGAACGATTTAGCAGACATATTTTCTTTTGGCAGAGTGAAAAAAGGCACGAGCAAAAGCAGTCGCGAAAAGACAAAAGGATGTTGACTGTTTCCCCAGGCACTCCCTTTATACGTCACGGTTCGCGCCGTTTGACGTGATAGGCTGTCGCCGGCCAATAGGATTGGAGTGTGGTGATTTTTGCCATTTCGAGCACGGGTCACGGAGGACGTTCCCCTAGCGCAGTCAGCGCAGAGTAGAAGTTCCCTTTCGAAAGGGAAACTGTTATTTTTTCCATAAATTGCAATCACCCATATGTAACATTCAATGTTTGAAATGTTTTGGGGTTGGATTAGAGTTGATTCTCCTCTTTTTCCATCTAGAGTTTAAAGAGATCAGGTTAACTGAGGGCTGTGAAGGGAATGTGGAGGTTTTCTACAATGGATCCTGGGGAAATGTGTGCTGGAACCAGATGGACAGAGACACAGCGAGTCTGATCTGTCAAGAGCTGAACTGTGGAAAATCTGCCAGTGAACCCAGTAATTCAGAGGGACTGAAGTCTCATAATTGGCTTGATTATTTTAAATGTCGACGTCATGATTCCACTCTATGGCAGTGTCCATCTTCACCCTGGAGACAGAATGACTGTGATAATGAAGTGGCCAATATCACCTGCTCAGGTAAGATAATATATAACTGATTTAATATAGTTTGAAGTGGATGTGTTTTATTTAAATATGATTATTTTTTACTTTTAATGAAATTTCTCTTTGGTGGTGAATTAAATGTTTTAAAATGTTTTAATCTCAGAGGAGCAGACTAGTGAGTCTCCTCAGAGTCATTTGACATGTTTTACCTCACAATCTCCTCACCAGAGACAGTGTTCAAGTAAGTTTGAGTTGATAATTATCACAAATTTAAGTATTATATAAATAATACTTTAAATGTGTTGTAAAGGTGTTTTTGTAAATGGTGTGCAGAAGCTGGTCAGTGATGGTTGATGTCTGTGATTTAGATCATGTTCCTCTCAGACTGAGTGGAGGGGAGGGCCGGTGCTCTGGGAGGCTGGAGGTGTATCATAACACTGTGTGGGGCTCAGTCTGTGATGATCTGTGGGACATCAGCGATGCTCAGGTGGTCTGCAGGCAGCTGGGTTGTGGAGCAGCACTGAGGGCTAATGGGAATTTAGTCTTTGGTGCTGGTGAAGGTGTTGTGTGGCTGAACAGAGTCGAGTGCAGAGGGAATGAGATTCACCTGTGGGACTGTCCTCTCTCCCTGAAGAACCACACTGACTGCTCCAACAAAGATCACGCTGGACTCACCTGTGCAGGTCACTGGAAACACTAAACAATCTTATTCATTTTTACATAATTTTAGTGATAATAATAATTGTGTATTTGCATGATTTGTAATGTGTCTGTTTTGCCAGATTTGGCAGATTTGTCAGTGTCCACTACTCCTGCCACACCATCATCATCTTCTCCCCCAGTTTCTCAGACAGTGAGCTCAACATCAGTCTCTCGTCCACAAACTCCTCCGTCTCTCTCTGTGCTTGTGATTGTACTGGGAGTTGTGCTCTTACTGCTCTTAGTGCCACTGCTTATACTGATTCAGCAGAACAGAGTGATGAGGAGAGGTAGGAGAGATCCAGAGACTGTCATATTGTGTCTTATTCAGTGTGTGATCAGTCTTGTGTTGTGAACTGACAGCAGGTTTGTCTCTCTACACTCACAGCTCTCTCTAAGAGGAGACACGGGAGCACGACTGAGGCCGTTTATGAGGAGATTCATCACAGACCCTCTAACAGACACAGTCTCTTCACTCAGAGGGGTGAGTGTCATTGTTTCTGATTTGTGGAGACACAATCACTCTCACACACACACACACACACACACACACACACACACACACACTGGTTTGTTTTTGTGAATTGTGGGGACATTCCATAGGTGTAATGTGTCATACCCATGTCATTATACAAATTTGTCTCCTGATATGCACATTTAAATTAGGTCAATGATATTTTCTATCACATAACCCAACCCTTACTCCTAAACCTACCCACAGCGTGTGAGGGGCCCTCAACAATCATAAAATTATTAATTATTATTATACAATTGTGCGCATATACACTGTGTCTGCGCTATTTCTTTGTTCGCAAGCTTTAGCACAAGTTTGTGTAGGCTCCTCCTACAAGCACAGCATGCACGCACTTCATATGATTGATTGGTTGTCTAGGAACGTTGCAAAGTGCTAAATGGGACGCGCCGGACTCCGGAGTGTGGTGATCTTCAAATCGCGCGGCCACCGCGCCGTTCATGCTAAATTCAGGCAAAAAGTAAACAGTAAGGGAAAACAATTCCTCCTAAATTTCTTTCCAAAGAGACCATGTAAGAAACTATATTGTTCGAGCCAGGCGACGGCGATCTAAATGCCGCTGCTTACATTGTGTAAATAATAGATGCTTGCTAAATGGGAGTCTGCATTTTCCTACATAATGAGAAACAACTTGTTTCGGTTATAAACACTCTTATCATACTCTAAACACCGAAGTAACATGAAAATCATGTGACAAATTATTAGAGATAATTTGTAAATATGGAAAACAGTATGTAAACGATGTTTGTTTGGATCTTGCATTATATTAATATGAGCAAACATGGTCATATAATTTTAAGAGAGTGTGATGATAAACTAAAAAAATGTATATCAAAAACTGTTAAAAACATTAAACACTCACAAAATTCATTACAAGATCCAGGCAGCTATTGTTTACAAATCCAACACACATTTTACAGAATGACAAAAAATATTTGAAATATATAAAAATCGGCCATCTCAGTAACAGTCATGAAAGATTAAAGTAATATCACATGTGTCATTATTTCTACCATGTATACTATTCAGCAACTTAAACTATACACATATTATTTGATAGCATAATATCAGATATGTAGCCTAATATATGGCTCAGGATAATATCAATGCTGTGTTCATCATGCTTGTAGAGGTACCTACAATGTTAAATAGTTTAAAACATAAGATAAAAATATGATACTATTTATATAATATATTAAGGGGCCCCCACACACTCTCTTTGCGTAGGGCTCAGGAATTGGTACTACACCCCTGTGTGTATGTGTGTTTGTGTGTGTGTGTGTGTGTGTGTGTGTGTGTGTGTGTGTGTGTGTGTGTGTGTGTGTGTGTGTGTGTGTGTGTGTGTGTGTGTTGGGAGGTAGGGGTTCATTATATTATAGGTATACATATAGGTATGTTTCTGTGTTTATTTGCCTCTAAAAATCCTTTGATCTTACATTATAGGCCTACTCTTGTCTTGTAAACTGGTCACATTATTTAAGGATTGATCAAAATGGTAGTGGCCTCATGGCCAACAAGAACATTTCATTCCTAAAAATATTTTGTTTTGTTTTTTGAAGACAGGGCGAATGAAATCACACCAGAATACTATGATGATGTCATCACTGATGGACTGAAGCCAGAACGTGAAACAGGTGCTGTTCTGAACTATATTTGTAATTCTCTCTGTTATTCTATAAATTAGGAAATTATACAACTTTGTTGTATGGTGTGATGCCATCTGATTCATGTTTAATTTGTAGAAGACACACTTGGGAGCTATGATGATGTCACCACCAATGAACAGAACTCTGGTATTAAAGCTGTTTTTACTTTTTTATTGTTGTTTTTTATTTGTATTTTTTCATGTTTTATGTGTTTGTTTATTTTAACACAATCCCTTTAAATTGATGCTCAGTACAGATGAAATGCAACATTTGTTCTATGCTTCTCTCTCTCTCTCTGTAGTGGACATGCCAGAGAATTATGATGATGTCATCATTAATGGACAGGACTCTCAAGGTGTAACGGGTGAGTTAAAGAACAATATATAGAATGTGCATTTATAGTCTACCATTAATGAATTATCATGACTTCATCAGGAGTAAATCTAATAGTCTCAGACAGTCATGAGGAGAAAAAGATCAATGACATCATCAATGACACAAGCTGTATTAAAATCACAATGTGAGGTTTTATTTCACATGTGTATCAGAGGGAGATCAGGAGGAGTATGATGATGTGAAGAACATCAGTGAAGATGAGAGAAACCTGTTGGGTAAGTTTTTGTCTCTTTTTTTAGGCTCAGTTTTAGATTTAAAAACAACATTGAACATGATATATTTGCTTTTGTTTTTAATAGATTATGATGATGTGGGGGAGGAGTCAAAAAACGAGGACGTGTCTGTATGACTCAATGGCCACACCCACTGCCTCGGTTTATGAAATTTTACAGCTTCTAGAGTTGGGTTGAATTGATCTTACATAACTACTTTGTTTTAATATTAATTTTTATTGATGTGCCTGCATTTTGTAAAATTAATTGCTTTGAAATTTATAGCCCTGTAACTTTGATTATTTTTTGCTTTTTTTTAACAAGCACATTTTAATGATCATAAAAACAATGAAAAACACGATACAAAAATCAATAAAAATCACATTATTTTTTATATAGTAAGATTTTATGTAGTATTTTGCAGGGGGTATGTAAACTTTTGAGCACCACTATCTAATTAAAACAACTAAAGAAATAAATTGGTCTTATTTATTTATTTATTTATTTATTTTAAGCCATAATCATTTGGTTTATTAATAATCAAAACATTGTGTCCAACCTGACACAGGATAATTGCGCAAGTATTAAGTAAGAGACGCTGTTATGCAAGTATAGGCTATTAATAAATTAATATGGAAACAGTTGCATTACATGTCTGATTGAAGAGAAGTATTGCATGTCTAACCCAAAAGATACAAGTCACAGTGTGTACTTTGAATACTTATTGAACGCGAACCATATATTTATATTTCAGCACATTTTAGTTGTGATTTCAGGCAGCTGCTGGGAAGAAAGTGAACAACAGCTGTTTTACAGCTAATAGAAAAGTTAGGGACATTGTAGCAACACTCGTTATTATGTCCAAATAAATAGGCTATAACATGTAAAAGTAAATGTTTTGTACATGTGTTTAGCACTAATATGAAAACAGTCCCCACCCTGTAGAAATTGTTCATTTTATATGTCAATCTAAGAAATTTGCTGGGAAAAAAAAAAAGTAGTTGAAAGAGGAAGGATGTTTCTCTTTTTTGCTGAGCATAGTCTAAAAAAAGATGGTTCCTTAAAGGTTCTTTACATGTAGCAACAGTTCTATTAAGAACCGTATCGTCCTGGAAAAAAAACCTTAAATGCTGAAATAGTTCTTTGTGTTGGAGTTTAGGGTTCTTTATCCCTGCCTTTTTGTTTTTCAAAACTGTAACTGTCAAAACCACCTCATTTCTGATTTTCTGGAGCTCAACCATTCAATTACACAGACTGTCAACACACTCAAAAGGTAAAGGATTTCCTTCTTAAAATCTATACATTTTAACATTTGTAACTGGTTTCGTACCAATCATATCTTTTTCTCTTTTTAGTTTAATAGAACATGTAAGAATAAGTAGCTTTGTTCAGTTAAGGATATTTATCTTCTTTTTTCACAAAGTTATAGAGATATTGATTTTATGGTCAATATTGTTAGATTTTATTTTAAATTATTACTTTATGCATAAACATACAGTCACAAAAAAACATTAAAGCTAAATCACTTTTTCCTTTTAACATTGTGAGAGGTTCACATACTGTCAATTTTTGCTCTTTTTGGCCTTAATAAACATAATTGTTTTTACATAAACAAATGGAAGAGACACACTTTATAACTCTAAACTCAATTGTGTATTTCAGGTGCTGTCACATCAATCTTCCTTCCACAATCTAGCCTTCCTGATAATGTTCGGGGCTCAGACTCGCTCACCCAGTTTAAATCTAGATTAAAGATGCATCTCTTTAGCCAAGCATTCATAAAATGCATCTCATATCAGATCAATTGCACATGACTATCTTTGCTTAATGTTATGAACAGCATCTACGCTAATTATTCTCCATTTGCTTTTCTGTTTTATCTCAGGACGCCCGTCCCGAGGTGACTAGAGAGGACATCCGCTTCAGTTTGGATCCAGCCTCTTAAGAAGACCTCAGATGACCAACACCTATGAAGAGACGGCGCCAACTCCTGCTACGACTTCAGATGACGCAACATCTGGATCATCATGCACATTCCCACATTTCTATATATCTTAATTATTGTTAATATGTAATTTATTATTTCCAGGAGCTCATTGCTTCTACCTTCAGTTAAACTGCTAACAGTGATTGTAAATTAATTGCCTAAATATCATTATTCGCTAAATGCATTCTCTAAATTGTAACATTGACATGCATTCTCTGTAAAGCTGCTTTGAAACGATATGTATTGTGAAAAGAGCTATACATATAAATGTGAATTGAATTGAATTGAATTGAATTGTATCTCATCATCTGCAGAGAGAAACTCACACTCAGAATAAACACATAATGAAGGACGTAAAGACATTATAGAGGACTTTAACTGCAAAAATGGCAATAATGATATTAAAAATTATTAAATAATGTTTGATTAGTAATAGAAACATTTGCTAATTTAATTATGGAACAAAATGGGTAAATTATTCAAAGAGGCCATCTTACTATAGTGTGAATTGGCCCCTTATTTGGGGTTAGAAGTCCACCCTGGCTAATTTTTTTTTTAGAATGTATAAATGACTTTTGATATAATTCTTATTAATATTTATATCATTTTTAAAGTGTCATTAATGTAAAAATACTATATCAACTATTCTATTTAAAATTGAATTTTGACAATTTATTTGAATAATTGAATGAACCATGTCAGATGACAAAGCAGAATCCCAGTAAAAGAGATTCATCTGAAAGTTAACATTATTTTGTTACTTATATAGACATATGAATATTTACATATTTAAATACGTATATTTTAATTGAAGATATGTCATAATAGCCACACCACGAATGCAAATTTAATGATTTCACTCAACTAACCTATAGGTTTCAATGAAAGCAAAGATCTCTGAAATGATAATGGAGAAATCTGTCTGAAATGTACATGTTGGCTAATTCATGGAAATACTGAATAATAACCCCATTAATTACAAAGAAAAAGATAGCAAGACGTGGTGTGAAGCTGTATATATCATGTATATGTATATTACAATTACTTTCGATTTTACGAGTTACTTTGGGGAGATTTATTATGGAAAAAAAATAATGCGTTAAAATGATTAAAGGGGACCTATTGTGCAAAATTCACTTTTACATGGTTTGAACATAAATGTGTCGACAGTGTGTGTATACAACCACCCTATAATGGTAAAAAATCCAGCCACTCCTCTTTTTTTAATCCCCATAAATTATAAGCAGTGTCTCAGAACAAGCATTTGCAGATTGTAGCTTTTGTGACATCACAAATGCTTAGGCCCCACCCACAACTGCTGATGCACTCTGCCCTATTAGCATAGACCCTGTCCTGAGTGAGCTGTATGAATTATTCAAGAACAGTAAGTGATTTTCTGTCTTTCTTTTGTTTGATTCATATTAACAGCATAGCAGTAGGACTGTATATTATGCTGCTTTCATTTTAATACACAAATCTAATATGCACATGAAATTACTTGATTTTGACATAATCTTGTGTGTATTTGACAGTGTTAGCGCAATAACACGTGAAAGACAACTTAGTTTAATACTCACGGGACACACCATCTGACATCCAGCTTTCTGTTCTTCGGTTGTGTGCACTCAGAAAACAATATCAGAAGTCTAGACTAATATGGCTTTAAAACCCTTGCATATAATGAACTTTCATGATGATGACAAACTGCAATGTCATATGAGCGTGACCATGATAGAGATGATAATCAAAACCTAACAGATGTTTTGTCAGAGTATCCAAGGCACAAGTTATAGTCCATGCCTCGACGGGTCAGGGCTGTTTTGACAGCAAAAGGGGGACCAACACAATGGCTGGTCCTCACCATCCACTTTAATCAGATTTTACAACCTGGACATCCCTGCTCTTCAGTACTGGTGTTGTCAGTCTGAAACACTATGTAGCAGGTTCTGACCAGGGTCTGAGCCTATCTTTATGCAGCTGATTGAGGGGCGGCCCGCTATTGGATTAAGTTAAGTTCCTCAAACGATGGAAGTGAACTGCATCAAAAGGGAACGCTATGGTTCTGGTTCCCTGAGATAAATGGAACGAGCATTGCGTAGCTTGCCGTGTTACTATGCTGTGTTGTGAGTGATGCTAGCCACTCCTCAGTTGAAAGATTCCAAATTAGACAGCATTTCTGCGTGACTTATATGGGCAGTCAACCCTGCCCTTTTTGGCAGGCTGAAATGCCATTTGTAAGTGCAGTGGCACAAACGTAAACCAATCAGGCTTCAGGATTCAGAGAAAACAGGAGTTTTCCCCATAAGTGTCAGCAAAACTGACACAATGCTCATTCCCCTTATCTCAGAGAACCAGGGTTACATGAGTAACCATAACGTTCTTACTCATATTTGAACAGCAATCTACATTTTTATTATTCTGTGGTGAATGTGTTATCCATCTGTTTGTGTTTATGAGGCAAAACATTGATGTTTTTAGTTTACATGCGCTTTTAGTGAAAGTACATAAAAACATACAATTGTAAATCAGTTGTATTACAAGTAAAGCAGTAGAAATTACTACTGAGACCTACACGTGGGTGTAAATGATCCTTGTCTCCCTTGTCCGCCTGTCTTTAAAATAAGTAGTGTTTTGCTGCCGTCTTGTGGATGAGTAACACATTGCTACCTTACACACAGATGCCTATGGTTGTTAATATGCTGTATACTTGCTATAGCGAACGATTTTTCTTACAATAAACATTCTATTAAATTGAGGATTTCTAAAATTAATAACAAAAATAATAAAAGCTCTGCCAGAATGGGCAAAATGGTTGAAAATTGAGCTTAAATTTGTCAGAATTTGTTTTCTAGTCATTTATAAAGATATGTATTCCTGTAAATTAAGTAAAGAAAAATTTTAATATAATAACTTCTACATAATTTATGTCATTTAATAACAAGTTTTTTAATTTTTGAACTTGAATGAATGCTGTCAATACTACATACTGGGGAAATGGAATGAGATTATGCACTTATCTTCTTGCCATGCTGTAGAAAGAATTTACATGATGTTATTTCTTGTGTACATTTCAATTTTAAGGAATGTTCCTTAAGAAATTAGAATTGTTGCATTAGTTTGGATAGCTGGAAACTTCATGTGTTTTAAAGTTTGAATTTTGTTTTCTTCATTCCTAAAGAGTTATAAGTAGTTATCAGTCTCTGTATATCAGCAGGTGTTTAGGTTTGATGCTGTAAATATCCTGGGCTGCTTCCTCTCTTCAATTTTTTGAAGTCTCCTGTATGATGTGTGACTATTTTTACCTCTCGCAGGTGTGTGTGTGTGTGTGTGTGTGTGTGTGTGTGTGTGTGTGTGTGTGTGAGAGAGAGGAATTGGAAGCAAACAGAATAATGAATTAAATATGAAGTATTTTTTCAGGATTCTTTGAAAAGAAAGTTTAAAGTGTTTATTTGAAACAAAATATTTTTTAACATTATAAATGACTTTACTGTCATTTTAAACAATGTGTCCTTGCTGAGTAAAATAAATTTTGTTTCAAATAAAGTCTTACTGACCTCAAATCAAGACGGTTCAAGTTTAAACCACTCATTCACTGTTGTTTCTCTGTATCTCACTTAAACATGTATGCTAAATAAATAAATGAGAATATACTTATGTACATGTTTCTTTAACATATTTGCTTCTGTTTTTTCCCCTTAATTTTTCTCACTGTATTTAAGATATATATAACATGTAGTAGAGAAATCTAAAATGTTATTTTTATTTATCAAGTGTACAGGACAGGGTTTAACCTAAGCCAGGATTAAGCCTTAGTTCAAATAGGATATTTCAGTAGCTTTTATAAACATACACTAGAAAAAAAAAAACATTCCTGGCGTGCATCTTCAGACAAAACAATGACACTGGCATATTTTGAGATATGTTGCTTTCAGTTAAAACAGCTCAAACATGCATTTTAGTCTAGGACTAGCTTAAACCTTGTCTGTGAAACTGGGGGATAGTGTCACATTCTGGACAAGAACCACTAAAGTGTAGACAGGAAGAGACCAGCTTCAACCCTAATCAAACACACCTGAACAAGCTAATCAAGGTCTGAAGGTTGCTAAAAAGCTACAGGAAGTGAGTTTTTATCAGGGTTGAAGCTAAACTGCAGGACTGAGTCTCTTGGGCCGACATTATATATATAGTTTAGGAGAGGGTTTATTTGAAATATGTTATGCCATTTTCTCATAAGTTATGCCATCTTCATTTTCATCGTTATATAGTGTCTGTTTCACTGTTCACTATTTGTGAAATGATGCTATCAAAGCTATATTTTCTATCATTGTAATGGAGGTTCATTTTTTAATTGTTAAAATATACTGTGTTAGTTAGCCTGTAGAAGTATGAATGTGCAAAACAAGGTGCTTTAGCAGAAATGTAGTTCACTGGCTCTATCTGCTGGTCACAAAGTGAACAACAAGCTCATCTTCACTGAAAATTGTGTTTGTTTGTTTTTTGTCACCTGAAAGAAAATACTTTTGTGCAATTAAGTAAATTTCACATTAGTTACAGGAATTATTTTGAGATATAGATAAAATGTTTCACAAAATGATTTTTTCCCCTGCCTGTCAGTATAATAAGGGCTTACTTGTGCGTTGTGTGCTCTTGGTAAACATTTGCTTAAATAGTTTTGTAAAAGAGTATTCTTTTTACAGAATTGAGTTTATTATATGTTACTATCATGCTAACATATGTATACACTAATAGACAGTGTTTAGGACATTCACAGTTAGTTATCAGTGCTTTTATCTCTTCTCTGCAGGTGTTGTGCTTTGATGCAGTAAATAAACTGTAGAGTTTCCTGTCTCCTGTAAGTCAAATATATATATGTGTGTGTGTGTGTGTGTGTGTGTGTGTGTGTGTGTGTGTGTGTGTGTGTGTGTGTGTGTGTGTGTGTGTGTGTGTCTTGATGGGTGGGGAGGAGGAGTTCATCAGCGCTGACAGTTAGATATTTATGGAGAAAGTCATAAAAGCCTCATCTGATTTGTCACTGAAGTTGTTTGATGGTTTCCTCTGTTGTGTCTAATAAGGTAACAGCGAGTGTGATTGGAGGGTGTTGGACCTCTTTCTCTCTCATTAAGGGGTGTGAGAGGATGCCTGTACTTCTGTATCATCAGTGCGGAGAAGCTTGAACTGGATGTTGAGTTAATGAAGCAGAAAGAGATGGAGAGATGCCTGACACTCATTTTACTGACTACAGTTATAAAACTCATCACAGCTGGTAAGTACATTAAAAGATATTATTTTTAGAAATTAAGGTGTCAGACTGTTATTTAATCACTTAAAATTAAACTATACTGTAATAGTATTTTTCCTTTCTTTTTCCTTTCTCTCTGTTTCTCCCATTTATAAAGAGCTTTAGTAAGTTTTACATGATTGTCTTCAAAATAATGTTATTATTTGTTATTTACAGAAACTCTAAAAGGCCATTTATTATTATTGTGTTTTTGCCTTGTTGTCTTGTGATTGCAATAATTTTGCATGTGATACCGACATCGTAAATTTTGTCTCAAAAAAAACAAACAAAACAAAACAAAAAAAAAAAAGAATCATATATTGCTCACCTTTTCTCTGTTTGCAAATTCATCATGTGTCAAACATCATTCTATAATCATGCAGGTATCTCAGTCCCCCAAGCTGGGTGGCAGTAAAATTAATCATATATCTGGAGTTCTGATTTGATAAACATTCATTTGGAAATATTAGTGGCAGACATGTTAGCTTCAGTGAGTCCTATGAACATAAAAAAAACAAGGAAAAAAACAAACAAACAAACAATGTAAATTTAATATAGATATAAACCAGATTTAATAGTTTAAGCTCAATTAACATAATTTGTGGCATAACTTTGTTTACCACAAAAAAGTACTTGTCCTTCCATTATGGAGAAAAAAAAAAAAAAAAAAAAAAAAAAAAAAACATTTACAGTGGAAGAGAATGGGGCCAATCTGTAAACTTTAAAATACTCACCATCTCAATAATATAGAAACAAGACATAAACAATATGTGTGTTAACAGTATTTGAGTATGGAAAAAATTACTAACCTAGTTAGAAGTTTTTACAACTTTGTTTCCATGAAAATGTAATAGTATAAACTCTGTGAAAATGATTTACAAAATTTTAGGATAATTGATTTAAGTACTATTATAAAATTATAAGCTTCACATTTCTGTCTTTAAACCCTCTTTTTTTTAATAAAAAAGAGGGAGAATTGAAGTCTAAATATTCTTTTAAATATTCAGATGTATGTGTCCCATTTTACCAGCTGTTTCACTTTGTAATGATATGAATTAAACTCTCATACCTTCATCTCTCTCATTATTACTGCTTAATATTTAGACGGTGTGAATGTGAGGTTGGTTGGTGGTCACAGTCGCTGTGCTGGTAGAGTGGAGGTTCATCATAGAGGTCAGTGGGGAACAGTGTGTGATGATTTCTGGGATTTGGCTGATGCTGCAGTGGTGTGTAGAGAGCTGGACTGTGGAGAACCTGTAGATGCTCTGGATGATGCTCATTTTGGAACAGGATCAGGACCAATCTGGATGAGTTTTGTCATGTGTACTGGATCAGAATCTACACTGAAGAACTGTGGGTCAGGAGGATGGGGTCAAAGCACCTGTGATCATAATAAAGATGCTGGAGTCATCTGCTCAGGTAAACTGTTTTACATATTCAAATTCATATAATATTATATCCAAAATCATATCCATATTGGCTTCTAATTTTTAAGAAGCTGATTTTAAAATGTTGACTTCAATAATAGATTTCATATTTATATATGTTTTTTTGTGTGTTTTTACATCATTTATTGATTTATAGACTAACAATATGTTATTATTATTATTATTATTATTATTATTTTTATGTACAAATCATTATCTTGAAGCCCCATAAATAAGCCATGCTTTTGTTGATCTATATTGTCTTATTTAGGAGTCAGGCTGGTTGGAGGTTCTCGCTGCTCTGGGAGGTTAGAGATACTTGATGATCAGGCGTGGGTTTCAGTGTGTGCTGCTGCCTTTGACCAGCAGGATGCAGAGGTTGTGTGTAGAGAGCTGGACTGTGGGGCTCCTGTACAGGTGCTGGGAGAAGATGCTTTTGGAAAAGGAGACGCTCAGATGTGGACACAAGAGATTCAGTGCAGAGGAAATGAGTCTCAGATTCACCTCTGTCCAACATCACCATCACATGAAAACAACTGTTCACATGAACACAACATTGGTTTGCAGTGTACTGGTAAGAGTTTAAAGTACAACAAAACACATTCATTTCATTTAACATTTTAAATTTACAATAGCTTTTTCTCTTACATTCACAGACATAATAAATGTGAGGTTGATTGGTGGTCACAGTCGCTGTGCTGGTAGAGTGGAGGTTCTTCATAGAGGTCAGTGGGGAACAGTGTGTGATGCTGGTTGGGATTTGGCTGATGCTGCAGTGGTGTGTAGAGAGCTGGACTGTGGAGAACCTGTAGATGCTCTGGGGGATGTTCATTTTGGACTGGGATCAAAGCTGATTTGGAAGAAAAATGCAATGTGTACTGGCTCAGAGTCTACACTTAAGAATTGTGGATTCATTCAATCAACTGATCCTGATGCGTGTCTTGATAATGTAGCCCAAGTCATTTGTTCAGGTAAGCTAAAACTAAAAATCCAGTCCTAATGTACAAAACAATTGCACTAAAATCAGTCATAATTTAATTTTTCATTACCATTTCCCACCTTATTTTTGACCACACAGACTGTTAAATTAGGCTGTAATAATCATGGACCTTGTTAAAAATAAACTTTAGAAGCTTGTTTCTAACAATATATTTTAATGTAATGCCCTGAAAGGATTCATTCATAGATCTTGTTAACATGAAAATGTGGGCAGATTTTTACATAAACTATAACTGATCATTTTTGTTTTCTATAATATGAGCCCTTTTTGACTGGAAAAGTTTTGTTGACATGTATAATATGTTTTTATAGTAAATATCTTTTATTTCAGAAGATAAAGGAAAAAGTGATTTCTCATTATATGACTGATATATTGATTACTGACTCATTATTGAAGTTTAAACTTCAAATTTTGTTCTTTCCTGTGTTGTTCTTTCAGGAGTCAGGCTGGTTGGAGGTTCTCGCTGCTCTGGGAGGTTAGAGATACTTAATAATCAGACGTGGGTTTCAGTGTGTGCTGCTGCCTTTGACCAGCAGGATGCAGAGGTTGTGTGTAGAGAGCTGGACTGTGGGGCTCCTGTACAGGTGCTGGGAGAAGATGCTTTTGGAAAAGGAGATGCTCAGATGTGGACACAAGAGATTCAGTGCAGAGGAAATGAATCTCAGATTCACCTCTGTCCAACACCACCATCACATAAAAACACCTGTTCACATGAAAATGATGCTGGCTTGGTGTGTGCAGGTTTGAGCATTTTTTTTTTTTTTTTTTTATAAACTGAAATCAAATGTTAATATTCCCAAAATACACTAAATATTCATTAATTTCATTATATTTGGGTAATACTTTTTTTCCCTCATTCTTTCCTTTTATCCATATGCCTTCCTCTTCATTCATTTTATAGACATTATGAGAGTGAGGTTGGTTGGTGGTAACAGTCCTTGTGCTGGTAGAGTGGAGGTTCATCATAGAGGTCAGTGGGGAACAGTGTGTGATCTTTTCTGGGATTTGGCTGATGCTGCAGTGGTGTGTAGAGAGCTGGGCTGTGGAGAACCAGTAGATGCTCTGGGTGATGCTCATTTTGGACCAGGATCAGGACCAATCTGGACAAACCGCATGTTATGTACTGATCAGAATCTACATTGAAGAAATGTGGATCAGTAAATTGGGGTGTTTATGACTGTGATCATACAAAAGATGCAGGAGTCATCTGCTCAGGTAAATTGCTCCAAATCCTGACCTATTTTATATCACTGATAACCAACTGCTTCAAAGGGATAGTTCACCAAATATGAAAACTCAGGCATCATTTACTTTGTGTCTTTTTAAACCTACATGACATTGTTTTGTGGAGCACAACATTTATATATTTATTTCTTATTTTACTTTCATTATATTGAAAACACCAGGATAGTCTGTAAAATCCCCTTATGTTATATGAAAGAATGAAAGATGAGTTTGGATTGACATTAGATTAAGTAATTTGATTATTTCACTCCTTTCACATTAATTTACATTTACATTTACATTTAGTCATTTAGCAGACGCTTTTATCCAAAGCGACTTACAAATGAGAATAGTAGAATCAATCAAATCAAAATGAGAACAACAGTAGTTTACATAAGTGCTGAGTGAAGTCACAGTTATGACAGTAAAGTGCTCGTAGCAAGGAATTTTTTTTTTTTTTTTTTTTTTTTTTTAAATCACAATACACAAATAGATGGAAGGAACATAGAAATCAAGGTAAGTGCTACTATTACTGGGTCATGTGCTGGCGAAAAAGATACGTCTTTAGCATTTTTTTTTTTTTGAAAATGGCTAAAGATTCAGCTGCTCGGATAGAGCGTGGTAGGTCATTCCACCAGCCAGGAACAGACCCGGAAAAGGTCCGTGAGAGTGATTTTGTGCCCCTTTGTGATGGTACCACAATGCGCCGTTCACTTGCAGAACGCAAGTTTCTGGAGGGCGCATAAGTCTGAAGTAGTGAGTTAAGATATAGCGGTGCAGAGCCAGCGGTCGCTCTGTAGGCAAACATCAGAGCATTAATAAGTGATGCTTTGTGGTAGACCAATAATAATTCAGTGGCGTAACTTTGTTTTAAAAAGTGGGTGGGACAGGAATGTGTATGTGCCATTAGTCCCGAGAGTATGTATATTAGTTAATAAATACGAGGATCTGAAGTTGATATCAGATGGACGGGTGGCGGCATTTTCGTTTAGCATGCAAGAGATTCTGGGTTGTAACCCCAACCATGTATGATTCTTTTTTTTTTTTTTTTTCTCATTAAAACCAAAGATGTTCATTAAGATTGTATATCAAGAGCAGGGATACGTTTATGTGTAGCTATTTTGTTTTGTGATTTCAACCTAACAAATAGAGAGTCTCTGCAACAGAGCGATAGATTGAAGCGCTCGTCCGGCTTAGTGTGCACGAGCGCCAAGAGAACACTGTTGCGCCTCTGATAGCAGCGACAACGAGCACTCAACATTTAAAAAACAACACATTCCAGCGCCAGATCGCCTCGGGACATGTCCCACCCGTCCCACCCGTAAATTACGCCTATCCCAGACAGCAACATAGTGTCGGCCCACATCTGGTCCATGTGTAATCCACATTTACCAGATGTGGGCCGGATCTGGGCCACACTACGTTGCTGTCTGGGATGCAATAATTACACCGCTAACAAACTAATTACAGCTAATTACATAGCTAACAAACAAAACTGGAAAGTTTCTTATCTCTTGCTACTTCAGGTGTCAGGCTTATTGGAAACTCCAGCTGCTCGGGGAGAATTGAAGTTCTTGATGATCAGACATGGATGTCAGTGTGTGACGCTGCCTTTGACCAGCAGGATGCAGAGGTTGTGTGTAGAGAGCTGGACTGTGGGGCTCCTGTACAGGTGCTGGGAGTAGATGCTTTTGGAAAAGGAGACGCTCAGATGTGGACACAAGAGATTCAGTGCAGAGGAAATGAGTCTCAGATTCAACTCTGTTCAACATCCTCACACAAAACCAGCTGTTCACATGATAACTACCAGAGGCTGTTCTGTGCTGGTGAGTAAAAATAATATGATAGTAATATACCTTTTACTCATAGGGTGCATCTCAGTCAGCTCTCTAGTTCAGAAGTCAGAAGACTGATCAGGTCACCAGCCATTTTAAGGGCTGTCTCAGTCACCAATCCTTTGAGTGCACTGGAATGTTCGCTGCCTAGAAATCCCACAATGCACTCCAAAAACCAGATGCTCACTATGTTCCCTTAATGGAAATTCTTAAGCGCAAAACAAATCGCATGAACCAACACAATATCAACAAAATATTAATATGACATGCAATAGAAGATTTGAAAAGTCAAACCATTGAAATGTTACATATATATATATAACAGCCATCAAAGTATATTTCATGACATACTTTAAACAGCATAAAATACAGAAAGATATTGGTCCTGTGTGTTGTTAATAAACACCAGGGGTGACAACACAAGCACCAAGTCATGTCACCAGAAATTGAGTAATCAGTGTCCGAATGTTTAGTGAGCCAGTGCTTTACCATTGCCCAAATTTGTGTACACAATGTACTGAAATGTGAATTAGTATGAAGATCCACGCATAGTCTATCTGTATTTTTCTGTCACTTAGATAAAAAGAATGTGAGGTTGGTTGGTGGTCACAGTCGCTGTGCTGGTAGAGTGGAGGTTCATCATAGAGGTCAGTGGGGAACAGTGTGTGGTTCTGGTTGGGATTTGGCTGATGCTGCAGTGGTGTGTAGAGAGCTGGACTGTGGAGAACCTGTAGATGCTCTGGGTGATGCTCATTTTGGACCAGGATCAGGACCAATGTTGATGGGTGGTACATTTTGTGCTGGATCAGAGTCTACACTGAAGAACTGTGGGTCAGAAGGATGGGGTAAACATGCATGTACTTACAATTCTGATGCTGGTGTCATCTGTTCGGGTGAGTAATTTAACTGATTGTCCATGAATTTGAACATAAATAATATTTGGTTTGTAAAACTGTAAATGTTTATGGTTATTGTATGTAACTATCAAGCATTTGTTTTTGTCTACTGTGCTCTGTCATTCATGTAATATGAACAGGTCATAAAGCTTCCAGACTCGTTAATGGATCTCATCTCTGCTCTGGGAGGTTAGAGATACTTGATGATCAGACGTGGGTTTCAGTGTGTGCTGCTGCCTTTGACCAGCAGGATGCAGAGGTTGTGTGTCGAGAGCTGGACTGTGGGGCTCCTGTACAGGTGCTGGGAGAAGATGCTTTTGGAAAAGGAGACGCTCAGATGTGGACACAAGAGATTCAGTGCAGAGGAAATGAGTCTTATATTTCATTTTGCTCAATATCATCATCACATAAACACAACTGCACCAGTGACAATAATGTGGGCCTGATCTGTTCTGGTAAATTATAAATATTCAGTGTCTCTTCATTTGTATTTTATACAGTATGTCGTCTCTGTCAGTTGCATTATACTTATTTTAACTTCTCTGTCCTTTATTCAGGTTACACAGAGGCCAAACTGATGAATGGTTCAGACTCTTGTTCTGGAAGGGTGGAGCTTCGGTTCCTCAATAAGTGGGGCACAGTGTGTGATGCATGCTGGGATATGAGAGCTGCCAGTGTCCTCTGTAGACAGCTGAATTGTGGGATTGCTGTGTCTGTTGTGGGATCAGACTGGTTTGGCGAAGGAAGTGATGAAATCTGGGCTGATGTGTTTGATTGTGACGGAAAAGAAAAAAAACTCTCAGAATGTTCCATCTCTTCATGGAGTCGAGCTGAATGTTCTCATAGACGAGATGTTGGAGTTGTCTGCTCTGGTAAACTTGTTTGACATTATACTGAAAAACTCTCTATATAACATATAAGCCATTTTTTATAATGTTGTAGCACAATTCTTGTTTTAGTAATAAAATGATAAATTAAAAATAAAGATCTTCCCTCCAGGCTCCTCTCTGGCTGTTCATGACGGTCTGGTGCGGTTGTCTGGAGAGAGACAGTGTGAGGGGGAGGTGGAAGTTTCCATCCATCAGGTCTGGAGGAGAGTTCTGCTGGACTCCTGGAGTCTCACTGAATCCTCTGTGGTCTGTAGACAGCTGGGCTGTGGCTCTGTGCTGAACTTCTCCGGCTCCTCTTCATCCAGTCCTGAACACAGTCATGAGTGTGTGACGGGCTTCCAGTGCTCTGGGAGTGAAGCTCATCTGGGGAACTGCAGCTCTCCACAAACTCTCAACTGCAGCTCCACACAACAGCTGTCAATCACCTGCCTTGGTGAGAAGAGCAACATCTGGGCAGATTCTTCAGATGTTAGTGATCACTAATGTGTTTCTCTTTCTCTGAATATCAGGTCGTGGGTCCATCAGGCTGGTGGGTTCTGGGGGAGACTGTGCAGGGAGGCTGGAGGTTTTTCACAGCGGCTCATGGGGGACAGTGTGTGATGACTCCTGGGATATTAAAGATGCCCATGTGGTGTGCAGACAGCTGCAGTGTGGAGTGGCCCTCAGTAACCAGCAGGTACCAGCCTGGTTTGGTCCTGGTTCTGGACCCATATGGCTGGATGAGGTGGAGTGTGAGGGGAATGAGACATCCCTGTGGAGCTGCTCTTCTCCAGGCTGGGGAAAACATGACTGTCAACACAAGGAGGATGTAGGAGTCGTGTGCTCAGGTAAACAGTACTCAGTTGTGAAAAAGAATGTTATTCAGTAACATTTAAAATTTAAAATATATACACATCGACATCGAGTGGTTGAAATGAATCAGGTTGGATGAGAGCTGATATAGTACGTGTTCATGTTTTTCATCTAGAGTTTAAAGAGATCAGGTTAACTAAGGGCTGTGAAGGGAATGTGGAGGTTTTCTACAATGGATCCTGGGGTAATGTGTGCTGGAACCAGATGGACAGAGACACAGTGAGTCTGATCTGTCAAGAGCTGAACTGTGGAAGATCTGGAGTTTTTTCCAGTTCTATACCAAGACTGGAATCAGCTCGTAACTGGTTGGATGAAGTGAAATGTCGACCACATGATTCAAATCTGTGGCAGTGTCCATCTTCACCCTGGGGACAGAATAACTTTGGTGAAGATGAAGTGACCAAAATCACCTGTTTGGGTAAGACTGGTTTATTGTCCATTTCCATTTTCCATCTCTAAAAATATAACTAATCTGTAAACATTACTGAGGATATACAGTATATAGCCTATATATATGTAATGTAATACAATGTAATATATAATGTAATACAAACTGACTCGTTTGTATTACATTGCAAAGAGCTCCATTATTGCTGCACCACAGTAGAAAACGAAACCATATCCATACCGGCCGGCTCAGCATTAAAATGCAATGGTTAAACAAACAGCTTGGCCGATGGAAAAGCGGCTTCACCAGTCTTGGGAAACTCGAAGGCTGTTAAAGTGCTCGCGCCTGATTTCTGTTGATATGCGCACTTCATTGTTGTTCATACTGGTTAAATGTTACAGGACACTAATAAAAGAAACTAGGTATAATGGCGTGTGTAATAGTGTAGTAGTGGTGTCCCATTTCTTAGGGGAATATTTTCACCCCTACACCTTGCCACTCTGTATCAAGGGGCAAGGGGAAGGGTGAAGGGTTAGGCGAAGGGTTATAAAATAGAATTGGAATTGGGCCCAAGTTCTCTTTCATACTTGAATGGACAAAAACACACAAAATTATGCCAAAATGCCTAATTAACCTGCTGATGTCTGTCATTAATGTTAATCAAAGAACAAAAGAAAAAGAGGAAATCAGTCATTGCTCTTGACTGAATAACTTTTATAAGGATTACTCCATATTTGATTTTTAATTTTTATATATTTGATTTATAATTTATGCAGTGAGTGGCAAAAGAACCTGCTGCATAACTGGATTTAATAGGAGAAACTGCGAAAACGCGAGTAAAACAAACGATTACACTAAAGGTTGGACTCGAAAGTGTTCCTTACAACTTGCCAAATAAACCTAATCCATGGATATTGACATGCAGCCAGGAATCATGTTTCCTGACATTTATATGTGCCTGATTTCGACACCGGGGAAATACATAAAGCAAATCTGCCTGTGAATATTTTATATAACTACAGTATAGGTAGCTTTAAATCCGAGTAATCACTTATATAAATGTTATATCGTCATATTGTTCAGCTTTAAAACTTGTATAGTTTTTGTCAGTGTTTATTTAAAAACACCCAATTATGCAGAATATAAGATGGTAAATATTTAATTGATGAGTTGTCAACACAATATATATCAATGCAGTATATATGGTATGATTTTACCTCAAGATCCAACAATTTGACACAAAATGATTCTGCAAATCCATGTTTCTCTGCCTGGAGTCCAGTTGTTTCTGTGAATTGCAGTGATCCATTTGCTTTTTTTTTTTTTTTGCTTTTTTTTTCTGTAGCATTTGGCAGTCTGTAAATATACCTCAGGTTTTGTGTCAAAGCTATTTGTACAGTCAATCACAATGCTTTCCTGTTTTGGAGGCGTTTTCGCGGCATTCACTCTGAAAACCAATGCTGCTGCTCAGTCTTTGTGCCACTCAGTGGGCGTGGCCGCAGTAATAATGGTCGACGGTGACGTCACTTGCATACCCTCTATTCAGTAGAAAAGTCGCTCCTCTTCATAACATAAGGATCATATCCAACATGTGTTGTGATTTTCTGTTTATACCTTTCTAAACCAGCACAGTACGGACTTTTCACAATCTCTTCCATTCTAATTTTCTAGAATGCTTGCCCTCCACATTAATTTCGTGCTTCACCATAACCATGTGATTGCGAACAAGCTATTAAAAAAATACAGAGAGTGAGAGAGATAAAAAAAAGCTGTACAGTCCTTTGAGAGACAATGGCAAATAAAGAGTCAAACAAGTCGTCTTTATTTTTGGCAGAACACAAAGAAAGGTAACTTTTAGCTGTTCTGAAACTCTGTTAGGTGAAAACGTACTCTGTTACAAACGTAACCTCGGTTTCCTGAGATACGGAACAAGTACTGCGTATGGGGAAAAACCTTTTTTCCTTGATGCTGAAGCCTTTTTCAATAACGCAGTGTAACTGCATGGCCATTGGTTCAAACTGGAAAACTTTTTGAACCAATGGCGGCGCGACGGAGCTGCGCTAGCCTATGGCGATGCAGCGTGCCAAAGCCCGCCAAAATGGGCAGGGCAACTGGCTATATAAGCAAGCATTTCGCCATAGGATTTCACGTCAATCGACTGAAGCGACGACACTGAAGCCTGGAGCCCCATGGCACTACATCTAACGCAGTACTCGTTCCATATCTCAGTGAACCGAGGTTACGTTCGTAACTGAGTACATTCCCTTTCGATACTTCACTTGTACTGCACATGGGGAACAAATTCAACTGCGCCGTGCCATGGGAGGGAACGACTGAACCTATCTTGGACACCAGAGGGGTCCAGAGGATAAGTGAGGAGGCCGAAGCCGTCGAACCCTTTGTTACACTTGCTAAGAGGGAGCTAGCTCCCTAAGAGTGGTATGATGATGGAGCTCGACAGAGGCCATTGTATCATACTAAGAGGACCTGAGCATGCAAGGTTGGAGCGTCCAGGTTATAAAATCTGACAAAGTGGACGGCGAGGACCAGCCGACCGCCTCACAGATGTCTTTGATAGAGACGCCACTAGACCAGGCCCACAAGGAGGCCATGCCTCTAGTGGAGTGGGCTCTTAGTCTTATGGGGCAATCTAGGTCCATAGATGAGTAACATAGAGCAATAGCGTCAACTATCCAATGCGAGAGCCATTGCTTTGAGACCGGAAGCCCTTTGGTGCAGCCACCAAAGCAGACGAAGAGCTGGTCAGACTGCCGAAATGGCTGTGACCGCATCCGACCGCATCCTCGTCCAACGAGGGAGGCAGCGCTGAGAGGGAAATGAACTGTGCTCTGAACGGGGTCAAAAGCATCTAAGGGACGTAGCCATGCCTGGTCTTTAGAATGACCTTTGAGTCGTTAGGCCCAAACTCAAGGCACGCAGGGCTCATGGAGAGGGCCTGCCATTCGCCTACACGCTTGACCGATGCTATAGCAAGTAGTAGAGTATGTGGGATGCTCTCAGCGATCGCAGCCTGGGCAGGGCCCATTCCAGGAGCTGCTTTGCCAGTGCACAGAGGTGACTGGAGAAAGACCACCCTGGTGATTTATGTAGGACACCACCGTCATGCTATCCGACCGGACCAAGACGTGGCATCCCGTCAGGACCGTCTGAAAAGAGTGAAGGGTTCAACACACTGCTAGCATTTCTCGACAGTTGATTTGTAGATGGTTTTCGTTGCTCGACCATGAGCCGAAGGCCGGTCTGCCCACACACAAAGCGCCCCAACCCCAGTTGGACGCATCTGTCGTGACCACCATCCTTCTGGAAACCGCCTCCAAGGGAACCCCACAGCTGAACCACAGATGGCTCTTCCAGGGTTTCAGGGCTACTATACAGGCCTGATTTACCCTGACAGAAAAGCGGCCGTACCATCAAGTGTGAGGTGAGACCCGAAGGTTTAACCAGTATTGCAGAGCCGCATTAACAGGAGGCCGAACTGCAAAACCTTGGAGGTGGAAGCCATCAGCCCTAGCATCCTCTGGAAAAACTTCAGAGGGAGACTGGTTTTGATCCTGATTGAAGCCATGAGCTGCTGAATGGCCAGAGTGAGCTCTGGCAAGACTGTAGCCCTCATATGGGCTAAGTCGAGGACTGCACCCAGGAATGATATACGTTGGCTGGGGTGCAGTGAGATCTTGTCGAAATTGACCCCGAGTCCTAGGCACTCCAAGTGGCTGAGGAGCACGGATCTGTGACGCTCTACCTCGGTCCGTGACTGGGCCAATATGGGCCAATTCAAGACATGGTTCCCCATCTGTCTCAGAGGGGGAAGCGCCACGTCCATGCACTTCATAAAAGTGTGAGGAGCTAGGGACAGCCCGAAGGACTGTATATTAGTAAGCCACTCCCTGGAATGCACTAAATATAATATTGAATTAACTTGTGATTACAGAACAGGAGAGTCATGAGTCCCCTAGAAGCTATTTGTCATGTTCCACATCTCCACATCAGAGACAGTGTTTAGGTAGGTTTTTTTTTGTTTTTTGTTTTTTTTTGATGTAGAAGAACATAAAAATCATAACAGCCATTTGTGATGAATGCTTGTAATTTTGTTTGGGTAATATCACACCACACACATACCCCACTGTAGGTGGCGCTGTTCTGACAAAACTCTGTTGGCCAATAATAATGTCTACTTGTCTGTGATTTTAGATCATGTTCCTCTCAGACTGAGTGGAGGGGAGGGCCGGTGCTCTGGGAGGCTGGAGGTGTATCATAACGCTGTGTGGGGCTCAGTCTGTGATGATCTGTGGGACATCAGCGATGCTCAGGTGGTCTGCAGGCAGCTGGGTTGTGGAGCAGCACTGAGGGCTGATGGGAATTCAACCTTTGGTCCTGGTAAAGGTGTTGTGTGGCTGAACAAAGTCGAGTGCAGAGGGAATGAGATTCACCTGTGGGACTGTCCTCTCTCCCTGAAGAACCACACTGACTGCTCCAACAAAGAGCATGCTGGACTCACCTGTGCAGGTCACAGCAAAACAATTTTAGATAATTGTAGATTGTAGAGTATTTGCATGATATTGAGTGTGTTTGCCAGATTTGTCAGTGTCCACTACTCCTGCCACAACAACATCATCTTCTCCTCCAGTTTCTCAGACAGTGAGCTCAACATCAGTCTCTCGTTCACAAACTCCTCCGTCTCTCTCTGTGCTTGTGATTGTACTGGGAGTTGTGCTCTTACTGCTCTTAGTGCCACTGCTTATACTGATTCAGCAGAACAGAGTGATGAGGAGAGGTAGGAGAGATCCAGAGACTGTCATATTGTGTCTTATTCAGTGTGTGATCAGTCATGTGTTGTGAACTGACAGCAGGTTTGTCTCTCTAACACTCACAGCTCTCTCTAAGAGGAGACACAGGAGCACGACTGAGGCTGTTTATGAGGAGATTCATCACAGACCTACAAACAGACACAGTCTCTTCACTCAGAGGGGTGAGTAAGTGTCATAATGTCTGATTTGTGGAGATCAACAGGGTAATCAGTTTATTCAGAGGGTGAGTAGAGTATATCACATTAATTTGTACCTTGTTTGAGTCACTTGTACTGATTTAGGGATAGTGCTATATGCTATATAGTTTTATGTGCTATATTATCTAAATGATTATTGGGATTTTGGCTGATTTGTGATTGTGAACATGTCTGATGGTTTTACTCCATAACAGGAAGTGTCCTTTCTACTGAACAGCATTCTGTGTATGAAGATGCTGATGAGCTTCTTTCAGGTTAGAGGACTGAAATAGAATGATGTTACCTACTACATACAGAAAAGTATGTGTGTTAAATAATTAAAAACATTCACTTATGTTATCTTAGTAGCTTTCCTGTAGCTCAGTGGTTAGAGCATGGCACTAGCAATGCCAAAGGTCATGGGTTCGATCCCAGGGATCGCACATACTCAGATACAAATGTATAGTATAATGCAATGTAAGTCGCTTTGGATGAAATCGTCTGCCAAATGCTTAAATGTAGAAGAGTATAAATTATATAAATCATTCAGCATATAATTCGGATAATGTTTTGTTAATAATAATAATATGCATGTATTTTCTATTTCAAAAGCAAATTCTGCAGTAGGATCTGCACCTGACTACTATGATGACGTCACCACCACTGAAGGACCAATAGGTCAGTGATTTTAACTGATCACAGAAATTCACTTAATTTAAATACCTGTTTGACCTGTGAATTAGTTTCTGTTTATTCTTTTTTTCCTGTTAAATAATTTAGTAGAGCAATAATAAAGCAATAAAGCAAGATACAGGTTTATCTTTTAATTATTTTGACAGGTTTTATCTATCTATCTATATCTATCTATCTATCTATCTATCTATATATATATATGTATATATATATATATATATATATATTATACACACACACACACACATAGCTTGCCCCCTTCCTGTTTTTTTTATTATTATTATTATTATTATTTAAATATGAATCAAAGACAACACAAGTAAACACAACATGCAGTTTTTAAATGAAGGTTTTTATTATGAAGGAAAAAAAAATCGAAACCCACATGGCCTTGTGTGAAAAAGTGCTTGCCCCCTAAACCTAATAACTGGCCACCCTTAGCAGCAACAATTGCAATCAGGAGTTTGCGATAACTTGCAATGGAGGAGGAATTTTGGCCCACTCATCTTTGCAGAATTGTTATAATTCAGCCACATTGGATGGTTTTCGAGTGTGAACCACCTTTTTAAGGTCATGCCACAGCATCTCAATAAGATTTAGGTTAGGACTTTGACTAGGCCACTCCAAAGTCTTTATTTTGTTTTTGTTCAGCCATTCAGAGGTGGACTTGCTAGTGTATTTTGGATGATTGTCCTGCTGCAGAACTCAAGTTCGCTTCAGCTTGAAGTCACAATCAGATGGCCGGAAATTGTCCTTCAGGATTTTTTGGTAGACAGCAGATTTCATGGTTCCATTTATCACAGCATTTTTTTCACATAGGGCCATGTGGGTTTGATTTTCCCTTCATAATAAAAACCTTCATTTAAAAACTGTATGTTGTGTTTACTTGTGTTATCTTTGATTCATATTTAAATTAGTTTGATGATCTGAAACAATAAAGTGTGACAAACATGCAAAAAAATTAAAAATCAAGAAGGGGCAAGAACTTTTTCACACCACTGTACATATGTACAGTTTCAAAATCTAAAATTTTGTCCATTAATGGATGCATTTAATTTTTCATTATTTTATTGTACTGTAGATGACTTCGCAGAAAACAATGATGATGTCGTCATCGTACGGCAGTTCTCCAATGATAAAAAAGGTTTGGGTTTCAAATTAAACACTTCTATATTAGAACAGGGTTTTTTTTTTTTTTTCTTATTTTTCATCAAATTATAGTAACATATACTGTAAAGTATGAAGACTTTTTTCCATGTAATTAATACTAGACACATTTATATCAGAGGGCGTTCAGGAGGAGTATGATGATGTGAAGAATGTTGGGGAATATATGAGTGACATGTTTGGTATGTTATTGACACCTTTTAATGAATAATTTTTGTTTAGCCTTTTATAATAGCTTTATATTTATCAATTTATCTTATCAACTTCTGTTGTCACAATAGCTAATTTAAATAGACTGAAAATTATAATAATTTTTAAAGCATGTTGATACATAAATTTGCTCGTTTTCTAATAACAGACTATGACGATGTGGAGGAAGATCCAGGAAAACATGGAAGGACTGTATAACTCAAACCACACACACCACCTCAAATCAAAGTGTTTAAGTGGTCTGAAAAGTGTTTAAGATCATCCTATATACTGTATGTTTTACTTGCAGTCCAGTGTGTTTTATGTTGCATTTTGTATTGAAATCTAATTCAGCTACAATTTCAGAGAGAAAAAAAAAAAAAATATATTGCTTTAAAAATCTTTAGAACATTTTTGTACAGATGTTTTTGCAGATTATGCTTTTTTTTACTTTACATTTCTATCATGTATCCTTAAAAATTTGAGAGAACACACACACACACACACACACACACACACACACACACACACACACACACACACACACTTTACTTATAAGCCGCTATAACCACAGTCTTTAACATTTCACAGCACCTTCATCTTATAAAAATATAATTCCTTTTAAATGTAGACCCCCTGCTGATTGACTTTTATATTTTGCTAAAAAATTGTTGGAATTTGCTTTAGGAAACAAGTTTACAAACAGCAGCTGTGAGCAATTATCAGAAAAGCATGTTCACTTTATATCCTGCAAAAGGAGTTTCTGACTGTCAGAAACACGTGACATGCACTGTGAGCTGAAACCTTCAGTGTTTATAACAGAGCTTTTTTAAAGTAGAGACCCTGTTTATTTCATCTATTTGTTTTAGATTTTTTTTCCAATTTAATTGTTGTTTTGAATTGATGTCCATGTTTTTTATTAAAGAGTTAAAATCAGACTGACTATGTGCATGGAAATATGAATTTTTGAGGGTAAATTGGGAAGGCTGAAGCATTGTATTTCAACACATTGTTTTTTTTTTTGTTTTTTTTTTAAATGTGTACACGAAAAGCAAAATCAGTTTATGAGAATTGTCCTTTATGTCTCTCTTTCTTAGCAAATTAACACCCAGTGTTCCTCAAGCCAGGGTCATTGGACACTCATGCAATGTAAGCAATGGCGTACATCTGAGTCAACGAGACTCAGTCTCAACGAGAGTTAGTGAGGGAAGGTCATAAAAAACAAACTGGAACGCAGCCAGTGTGGGTTAAGTGTGCATTAACACTTGGGGTGTGTCTCAATCAGTTCCCTAGCTCCCGAGCTCGTGAATCAGTATATCGTGTACACGAATTCGGGCACTGATAAGGACAGTAAAAGATGTTGGTTCACTACACATTGGGACACTTATGACTCTATTTCCGGCGACGTGACAACGTCCTCATTGTACAACATCACTACTGGTATTTATGAACAACAACAGAGCTAATATTTTCTGACATTACTTGTAATGTTATTTAAAGTAGCCTACATTATGATTAATTATTTGCTTGTTACTTATACATGCAACATTTCAGCCGTGAATAAATTATAAATGTTAGCTAGATTATGTTCATTACCTGTCTAGCGATGTATGTTTATGCTGAAATATAATAAAATAACGGTTTGTATTTTTAAAAACATCTATCGCGTATCGTTATCATGATCGTTACGTGTAGTGAGTTGGCTCACGTGATTCAAGTTTCGCGCTTCAGAACTTCCGTTAAGGGAGCATAGTGAGCATCGATGCTCCCTGGTTTTCACGGTGCATTGTGGGACTTTTCAGGGAGCGAACGTTTCAGTGCCCTGGAAGGATTCTGCGATTGAGACAGCCCTTAAAATGGCTGACTCCCTGGTCAGTGCCCTGACTACTGAACTAGGGAGCTGATTGAGACACAGGGTTGGGCATTTTTAAGACATGGGACAGTCTTGCGCACTTACTTCCTGCCGCGTGCATGCGCTCTCAAGTGCCCAAGACTGCAAGTGTGTGTATTTGGACAGGGCAATTGGCTGAATCCCAAATGGCACTTCTATGCACTTTCGTTCTTGTGGACTTACAATGACAGCATTCTATTTGTATATAGGTGTGCTTGGGTTATATATATATATATATATATATATATATATATAATATTTTATCAAAGAGTTGTCTGTCTTGGGGTAAATTAAACGTGATTTGTGGTGACATCACGATCATGTTGCATTGTGGTATATGGAGCCGCCTGAAGTGTAGGCTACATATGAAGTAGACTCGCTCCCTCTGTCAAAATCAAGGGAGTGAGGGTCTATCCAAATAAACTTCCCTTGTCCACTTCACGAATTGGAACACATTTCAAAATGGTGGCAGGGATTCCCCCACGGGGAAGTGCTTAGGGAAGTTTGCGAGTGCGTATCTAAAGGTGGAGTGGAACGCAACCTCAGAGGAAGACTTTGAGGGTTTAGGGTGCCATTTGGGGCCTGGCCTCAGTCAGCTGCTTTCGAATAGCTCTTGCAGTACTTTGAAGCCATTTGTGACAGTCACATGGCATCTGCGCTGTCTCAAGTCAGACAGAATTTCTTACTGGCATGCACAAGCCTCGAACAAGCCTTTTATGTTTCTCACATTCACTTTTATGACACCTGGGTGACTTTGTCAGCACTTTAAAGGGACCTATTATGCAAAATTCCCTTTTACATGGTGTTTAAACATAAATGTGTGTTGTGTGTTGTGTTGGCAGTGTGTGTACACAACCAGGGATGGGCAGTATTTATGATACATGTATTTCAAATACATATTTCAAATACAAAATAGTATTTTGTAATTTGTATTTGATAGGGTTGATGAAAATGGCTTTGTATTTTGTATCAAAATACTTGTTTTGTATTTTTAAAATACTGTAAAATACTTTGTAAGAAGTCTACATGATGACATCATAAAATTGCGGCCTCTGATTGGTGCCTACTCTATAGTTTGCAGAGACTTGTTGCGATCAGAACACAAAATTGATCCATATGGAAGAAGGTGGTCAAGAAACATGCAGGCTGCCAGTTTTCCATCAATTTTTTAGCATGAATTGCTATAATTTTAAACAGTTCATGTTAAGTTTTGGTGTTCATTTTGGTAGCCTAGGCTAAATAGTTTACCAATTTATATAATGTTCTTGAAAACATTACCGAGCAGCAGACCCCTATATTTATGATTTAACAATCAAATGATTAATTGGTTAAAAACTAGTTGCTATGAATACAGGTGCCATGAGTTGTCTTCTTATGAATGACTTGTCTGTCACTGAGTCAGTGTTGCTGATGCAAAGTAGGCCCTTCATTACCAAACACCAAGTAACTAAATTAGGATACAATTATGAGTCATTTGCAAACATTATACTGTTGGTTACTTTAAAACTAACATTCATCTGGAAGATCACATGGACATGTGAATATTTGATCTGTTAAAGCCACAATATGTAAACTTTCGCCTCTAAAGTGTGCTAATTCAAAACAAAGGCGAAGCTCGTGACACCTTGATTTCACAGAATCATGGGATGTATTGTCTTCACGTCTACAGCCGGTGGAAAAGAATCAGGACAGGACTCAGGCAGAAATCATGTTTATGGAGAGATTATTAATGTTACTGTAGTATGAAGCAGAGCAGGCCGAGTGCTGTGAGAGCAGTAACGAGCCCACTGGAGCGATTACTAATGAGAGACGAGTGCGACACACAGCTCGACAGCAGCAGATCTTTTATTATGCCACAGTCGCCGCTTCCACTTCTTCCGGTCATGTGCACGTAGGGTAAAGCAGCGCTGCTTATCATATTAGATACATTTGTGTGTTGAAAGTTGTTATAATGCTACTCTGTGGGTTCTGCACTTGTTGCACACTGCAGTAAAATAGATCGATATTAGTCATGGTAAAACATGGTACTCACTGTAAAGCAAGAAAACAAGATTCAAACAAAAAGACTTGGGGCCAGATTTACTAACAGCTTGTGTCAGCGCAAACCCTCTTTTGGCGTTAAAAAACTACTGTCGGGATTTACTGAAGACACGCAGTATAAAATTAGCCCTGAAAACGCGTGGACTGAGTTGAGTTTGCGGCTGACCTTATTGCATATGCATTTTTAGGAGTTTCCCTTTCAGATGCAAAACTTATGGGAGGAGCGTATTTAAATGAATCACACAATGCGTTTTACTAATGTTTGCGCTCGTCAAATTACTGGTATTTACACCATTATTTACCCATTTTGTGACATGGCTGCAATTGTTGCTGTTAGGAGGAGACACCGCAGAGAACAGAGAGCGCGTGGAAGAAGGATTATTAATTTCTTTGAAATGCCAGACTAAGACCTTATCCGAACATATATAGGCCAACATGGCTTGGCAAACTATATTATACAGTATATGTGTATGTGTTTGTCAGATTACATGTTAAGTTGCGCCTGTGTTGACCCGCACCTGATGAGAACATCAGTATCAGGATTCAGCTCTGTTTATTTGCGACCCAACTCTAATTTGCACTGCTCTTGGTAGATTGCGTTAGTCATTATGTAAATGATCTGACCGTGTCTGTGTTCTTTAATTAGTATGTCAGCAGATCACGTGCAAAACTTGCCACTCCCATCAACACATTTGTGGAATTGCGCTCTCACGCTAATTTGTCCCGTTTAGTAAATCTGGCCCTTAATGTGTTAAGCGATATAACATGATGAGTTTTCTGTCAATGAATGTATCCAAACAGTTGCTTCCCTGTCTAATAAAACTCATACAGTACTAAAGTGTCTTTGATGTTTCCATGGTTTTTCGAAAAAATAAAATAGGAAATCAAGGGTAATGATGTCATTGATAGGCGGCACACGGACACGGTGTGTGTCCTGGTTAAAATTGCTTATTTCTCTGGATTTTGAATTTCTTGGAAACATTTGGGATAATGTAAGTACACAAGTCAACAAAAAATATAACATTGTTTTAGTGGTTTTTGAATATTTTAATCTAAAAATCCTACATATTGTGCCTTTAACTGGTTAACTGGCATACGTCAGATTTATTGCATGACTCGGGCAAAGAAAAGCTGTTGCTATCAAACATTGTGTACTTAATCAAGTCAGTGTAATGGTGAAGGGATAGATCAAATAGGCCAAATGATGGAAGGTTTGCGAAGAAATTTCATGCTTCCTTGTAAAAGTATTTTGTAGTATTTTCAAAATACAAAAATACAGTAGTTTATTTTGATACATGGTGTGACTGCTGTATTTTGTAGTTTATTTTGATACATTTAAAATTAAGGTATTTTGTATTTTATTTTAAAATACATTTTGATGTATTTTTGCCCAACCCTGTACATAACCACCCTATAATGATAAAAACCCACCCACCCACTTTTTTTATAATTCCCAGTCATAAGCAGTGTCTCAGAACAAGCCATTCACAGATTCTGTACAAAGTGACATCACTTTGTACAGGCCCCACCCATGACTGTTGACGGACACTGTTGTATTAGCATAGACCCCGCCCTGAGCGAGTTGTACACATAAGCACTGGAAACAGAGTAGGTGAGAAACGTGCATAACACATTACAGTATTAAATAAGCCGCGTCTGCGATCATAGAGATCATTCACTAGTATCTGCCAGGTAAGTTTCATAACAAAAATCACTTTATATAAGTTTAGCAAACATATTTGTACTTTTTTCTCTCAAGCAGACTAAATAAATGGCAAACGTTCTGGGGTCTCATTTATAAAGCGTGCGTACGCACAAAACGGGGATGGAAACGTGCGTACGCCAGTTCCCAAGCAAAGGTTGTGATCTATAAAAACAAACTTGACGTGAGAATGTGCGGTATAGTATGGCGTTATTTTACTGTCAATTGTCGAGAGCACATTATTGTGACGCGAGAGCATATCAATGTAATGCGCGAGCGCAAATCTGTCCGCTCCCGCGCGGATTTCCTCTGCTCTCGCGCAAATCTGTCCGCTCGCGCGCGGATTTCCTTTGCTCTCGCGCAAATCTGGACGCGCGCGCTCAAATATACAGTGCTCTCTTATGAACTGCCTCTCCTCTCGCTCAGATATTGCGTGTGCACGCTCAAACTGTTTCCTGCGTGCTCAAACGTGTCCTGCGCGCTCAAACTGCACATGTGCGCTCACGAATCTCTCCGTGCTCTTGCAGAAATTAATTTGCTTTTGGATTAAATGCTGTCAAAAGTTATAAACCAATCAGAAGAGACGACTGATCCATGAAAATGCTACGTGGAATCTTATTGGCTGAGAGTGAACTGCGCCTGGAATTCTTTCGACAAAAATATATATTTTATTTCTTTACAATTTAATAATATTTATCAAATGTAACCTAGTCTAACTGCATCACATTACAGGTCAAACCCCTATTTATCTAAACAAACAAACAAAAAATGTTTCTTAAAGTTATTGTGGTCATACGTTTTGTGTTGAAATTTTTAAAAAAAAAATAGGTAACATTTTACAATATGGTTTTTATTTGTTAACATTAGTTAATGTATTATCTAACATGAACTAACAATGTGCAATACATTACTGTAATTATTAATCTTTGTTAACGTTAAAAATACAGCTGTTTGTTGGTTGTTTACTTCACAGTGCATTTAATAATGTTAACAAATACAACATTTGATTTTAATAACGTATTAGTAAATGTTGAAATTAACATTAACAAATATTAATAAATGCTGAAGAAGAGCAATTCATTATTAGTTAATGTTAACTAATGCAGTTAAATAATGTTAACGCAACCTTATTGTAAAGTATTACCAACAAACATCTTCTGATTTAAGACCGAACAAGATCAGGGTCAAATCGTCATTCCCTTAATACTTAATGTGGAGATCACATATACCACCATAGTCAATTTCTTTTGAGGTCTGGAATTAATGATTCTGATACATCAAATACATTCTGATACATCAAATACATTTTAACAGTCACTGGTCACCACCTACTGGCAGAACAGTGTAACAACATTAGTTTCAACATTCATTTAGCTACTTATTTTAATTGCTGAAATCAGTGTATATTCAGACTATAAATTGTTATTGCAATACTTGCATTATTATTTAATGTTTGCAACACAGATGTAGCAATAGTATGTTGTTGAAAACACTTTGTGAAGCTGTTTAAAACATATAGCTTACATGACCACTGCTTTCAGCAGCAATGCAAAAGCAGGTTTAAATATTCTGGTATGATTGTAATTTCAAAAGGTTTAATAGACATAACCGAATCGTTGTCATTTAGGAATAAGATCGCGTTCTTTTGCTTAATCGTGCATACACAAGAGCTTAGGTATTTTTGTATGTCATGTTTTATACCAGACCTCAAAAGAAATTGACTATGGTGGTATGTGATCTCCACATTAAGTATTAAGGAATGACGATTTGACCCTGATCTTGTTCGGTCTTAAATCAGAAGATGTTTGTTGGTAATACTTTACAATAAGGTTGCGTTAACATTATTTAACTGCATTAGTTAACATTAACTAATAATGAATTGCTCTTCTTCAGTATTTATTAATATTTGTTAATGTTAATTTCAACATTTACTAATACGTTATTAAAATCAAATGTTGTATTTGTTAACATTATTAAATGCACTGTGAAGTAAACAACCAACAAACAGCTGTATTTTTAACGTTAACAAAGATTAATAATTACAGTAATGTATTGCACATTGTTAGTTCATGTTAGATAATACATTAACTAATGTTAACAAATAAAAACCATATTGTAAAATGTTACCTATTTTTTTTTTTTTTTTTTAATTTCAACACAAAACGTATGACCACAATAACTTTAAGAAACATTTTTTGTTTGTTTGTTTAGATAAATAGGGGTTTGACCTGTAATGTGATGCAGTTAGACTAGGTTACATTTAAAAATATTATTAAATTGTAAAGAAATAAAATATATATTTTTGTCGAAAGAATTCCAGGCACAGTTCACTCTCAGCCAATAAGATTCCATGTAGCATTTTCATGGATCAGTCGTCTCTTCTGATTGGTTTATAACTTTTGACAGCATTTAATCCAAAAGCAAATTAATTTCTGCAAGAGCACGGAGAGATTCGTGAGCACATGTGCAGTTTGAGCGCGCAGGGCACGTTTGAGCACGCAGGAAACAGTTTGAGCGTGCACACGCAATATCTGAGCGAGAGGAGAGGCAGTTCATAAGAGAGCACTGTATATTTGAGCGCGCGCGTCCAGATTTGCGCGAGAGCAAAGGAAATCCGCGCGCGAGCGGACAGATTTGCGCGAGAGCAGAGGAAATCCGCGCGGGAGCGGACAGATTTGCGCTCGCGCATTACATTGATATGCTCTCGCGTCACAATAATGTGCTCTCGACAATTGACAGTAAAATAACGCCATAAGTCTTGTGTACAGGCAGTGTGAGGTTGGTTGGAGGTCACAGTCCCTGTGCTGGTAGAGTGGAGGTTCAGAGACACAGTGAGTCTGATTTGTCAAGAGCTGACCTGTGGAAGATCTGCCAGTGAACCCAGATATTCAGTGGCCTGAGATCTGCTCCTAATTGGTTAGATCATCTTAAATGTCGAAAACATGACAAAACATTGTGGCAGTGTCCATCTTTACCCTGGGGACAGAACAACTGTGTGTCCAGAAATGTGTGGTGCTGCAGCTGGACTTGGACAACAAAAAGAAGTAGCTGTTTAATGAAATAAAAATATTTGTACGATTTATAATTTTTATGTATGTTCATTACAAGAAAATGTCAGTTATATTCTTTCTAAACACAAAAGGTTTTAAGAGTTGATGAGGCAAAATGACCTCATTATATGACCGTGACCATACTGATATGATAACTCATAAATTAAGTAATCCAATCATAAGTGTGTGTTTTGCTCTTTTTTTACCCTGCAGATTAAACAAGAACTGAGGTAAGTACTTGCCTGGTCTAAGATTTTAGAATTTGTTTGTGAATATTATTGTTATAATTGGCTTTTTTCAGCTTTGTTTCAGCGCAAATATTGTCTCTGAAGGAAAGTGCTCCAGATATGAATATACAGTAAGGATCTGTCATGAGCACCAGTTGGAGTGCCCAAATTAGCCACTAGAGGGCACTCCAACCCGGACTGTTCCTCACCACACTCTTGGACTTCATTTCCCATAACACACTTCCCGGGCTCATTATCCTGTCATTGCACTCAGCTGTTTTGTGTTTGCTCATCAGTGTCTGTCTATTTATACCTGGTTTGTTTTTGCTTTTGTTATCGAGGTTTTGTTTATGGTCACTGGCTTTTGTTTCTGTTTTCTTTGTGTTTGTATGGACTGTTCTGTGGAGTTTGACCCTTGCCTGTCTGGATTATGACTTTGGATTACCCCATTAAAGCTGCATTTGGATCTTACTTTCTTGTCTCTGTGCCATCCGTGACAGAAACCTCGATCATGCCAAGATCCAGCAGTAGGAGAATCCAGTCATCGGCCAGCACCCGGGGAAGTCAGAGCGGTCCCTGAGATCTGAACACCCTCTCCCAGAGAGGTATGGAGGTGCGGGCATTCACCCAGGTGCTCTGGTCACGGGCAGAGAGGCTAAATCACCCCAATGTGGTCCTCAAGGACATATTTAACAATTGTCTCTGATCCTCTGCCGCAGTGGGAAATGGAGCTGGTGGGGAGGTTAAATTTCTGGAATTTCGCCAATTACCTGTATCTGCATAAGAATGGGCAGATTCGATTACCTCCAGCACCCACTCCAGCCCATCAGTCCACTCCAGAGCCCGCTCCAGCCCATCAGTCCGCTCAAGTCTGTGGATCCTCTCCAGCCCGTGTGTCTGCTCCAGCCCGTGTGTCTGCTCCAGCCCGTGTGTCTGCTCCAGCCCCTACGGAGGAGGTAGGCACAGAGCCACCGCCTCACCCACGAAAGAGGAGGAGGAAGAGGAGGAAGAAGGCTTCATCCATCCCTCAAGGCCAGGAGGCCTTCCCAGAGCCCACTGTTGGCCCGGAGGCCACCCCAGAGGTATTGGAGCCAAATGCTCCCCCGGTGAGTCCTGACGTGGCCAAGAGGGCTGTCTTTATCTTTTATATCTTGACAGTTCTGCGTGCTTGGAGAACGCACTTAAGGTCTTGTGACCACGTCCCGGAGCAGCCCGAGCCCGCTGCCGTCCCAGAGCAGCCCACTCTCTGTGTCAAGCGAGTCTTAAATGTTAAGTCTTGTAATGTGGCCTTGTAGTATTTTATTTATTTTATTTTTACAACATTTTGATTTTTTTTTTTTTTTTTTTTTTTTTTTTTTTTTTCTGTGCCCTGACAGTGAGGGACATTTTCTTACTTGCCATTTTAAAAAATCACTTAAAAAGCTCTTGTCCACACTGTAAAATACCCAAAGTATGAAGATGCAGTACAGGGTGCTTTGGCAGATATATACTGTAGGTCTGGCTCTCTCTGCTGGTCACAAGGTGAACAACATGCTTATCTTCACTGAATGAGAGTTATGGTTTTTGTGGGCCACCTGAAACCACTTTTGTGAAATTAGGTCAATTTCACATTAGTGAAAGCAATAATTTGACACACATGAAAGGAAGGTTTCACAAAATTTATTTTGTGATGTTTTAGGGCTAACTTGTGCACTGTGCCAGCATTTATTAACTTTTTTTTAATTAATCATTTAAGTTTTTTAAATGCCATTTTACAATAGCATTCATTTTACATAGTTGAATTTATTACATGTTAATGTCATGCTAACATATGTATATACTAATAGACAGTGTTTAGGACATTCACAGTTAGTTATCAGTGCTTTTATCTCTTCTCTGCAGGTGTTGGGCTTTGATGCTGTAAATAAACTGGAGAGTTTCCTGTCTCCTGTAAGTCAAATTTAAGTATGTCTGTGTGTGTCTTGATGGGTGGGGAGGAGGAGTTCGTCAGCACTGACAGTTAGATATATATGGAGAAAATCATAAAAGCCGCATCTGATTTGTCACTGAAGTTGTTTGATGGTTTCCTCTGTTGTGTCTAATAAGGTAACAGCGAGTGTGATTGGCGGGTGTTGGACCTCTTTCTCTCTCATTAAGGGGTGTGAGAGGATGCCTGTACTTCTGTATCATCAGTGCGGAGAAGCTTTACTGGATGTTGAATTAATCAAGCAGAGAGAGATGGAGAGATGCCTGACACTCGTTTTATTGACTACAGTTTTAAAACTCATCACAGCTGGTAAGTACAGATTAAATGATAGAGATTATTATTTTTAGAAATTAAGGGTTCAGACTGTTATTTACGCTCTTAAAATCACACTATACTGTAATTTTTTTTAGATGCACGTGTCAACACATTGTTACAATATTTTAAATGTGCTCCTGTGTTTAACAGGCAATTTCTCTCTCTCTCTCTCTCAATTCAATTTCAATTCAATTCGCTTTATTGGCATGACATATTTAGGTACATATTGCCAAAGCATTGCATAAAGCAAGACAAAAACACATATATATACAAACAAGAACATATATAAAATGTATTCATATATATATATTTATACACCTATCAATAGTAATATAATATGGATGTGTTCACTCAGTACCAGAGGTGTAAAGTACTTGAGTAATTTTACTTGATTACTGTACTTAAGTATTATTTTTGGGGATTTTTACTTTACTTGAGTACATTTAAAAATCAATACTTTTACTTTTACTTGATTACATTTTTTTGAGAAAAAAAGAGTACTTTTTACTCCTTACAATTTTATTTACAGTCAAAAAGTACTTTGGAGATCACTTCATTCTATTTTCCTTTGCTATTACCAAACCAATTGAATTGCGCTGATGACCAGTTTAATTTAAAGGTTATTTATTCAATGAGATTCATCTTCACATTCCATGAAATTGGTCAGACATGTTTATTGGTCCTTTGGAAGTGACGTCATGTTGCATCAATTACCACAATGCACAGCAGCTTGACCTCAAAGAATATACACTAACAAGAAGCGACACTCAACACAATGTTCCATTGCAACACCTGCGCCCAGCAGCGGCCTTGCATTTCCGCCATTTTGGGGTGAAGGCGACTTGGCAGTCCACTAGTTTCTATGGCAATATCAGCTGCTTTGTTTTAAAAAAAAAAAAAAAAAAAAAGTTTTTCACAAAACCTTTTTGCTCTCAGTCAGTTTGGGTTAAAATTCTTTAAAAGATCTAGTATTAGTATTAGACTTAAACACTGAATTAATACCGACATATGAAATTAAATTATGACATGCATCAGAAAAATTGAGAATGTTGGACAATAAATATATTAATATAACAGCTTGATTTTGCAGTGTTGTCTAATGTCCATTGAAGCAAAAGTGTCCAAAAGTGGGAATAATGCAATAACGGACACAGCAATGCATCATGTATTATAAGATCATGATGTTTGTAGCGTGATCCATTAAAACGTACAATATAGCTTATTTCAATTCAGACCTATATATTATTACTAATACTCCACTAGGTCTGAAATATACTGATCGCTGTAAATATGATGATCTTAAATGTATTAATTATTAATTTATTATTAATAAATGTGTAAAGTTTCATAAAATGGAAATACTCAATAAAGTAGGCTAACTACGTTACCTCAGATGGATGAATGGTTGGATTCCACAACTGGTAAAATAAAGCATATATAAGACAATACAACATTTACTGTGGGAGCCATACAATTTACTGGTGACTTAATTTAAAAAACTGTTCTATTGCGCTTCTGATTTGGCAGTGAAATTCGCCGATTTTGGCTGCGTAAGATGTGAAGGATTCAATGCTCCAGTTAGTATTTTTTACCCCATAATGGCGGCCACGCTACCGGAGCGCCATCTAATGACTGTTGCCTAAAAAGTATCAGAGTGTCACCTCTTGGGTTCTATACTCTTTGTTGACCTGGAAATTATAACAGTCAGTGGAAGAAAATGGAGGAAGTCAAAAATCAGCCACAGAATCAAGAGCACCCGTGGCCAACAGTTCATCTGATGATGAAGATTTTTTTTGCTTTTTTGAAACCGACAACACATGAAGCCAGCAAAGAGTTGGATGGATATCTGGCCTGTGTTTCAGACACCAGTGTTTCAGGCACTGCAGGATTGATTTTTAGGACCAAAAGAGCTAGGCTTGACACTCACAATATTGAAAATCAGCTTCTGCTTAAGTTAAATCCGAGGTTTTGCAACTTTGAGTAGCATGTTGCATACTGGCATTAATCATACAATTAATCAAACAGTTCTAAAGGAGGATAAAACTTTGTATGTGGTTCATTCACTTCATGTTTTTAGAGATTAAAAGCTTAAAGGTGGCCTAGAACCCCTTTTCAAAAGATGTAATATAAGTCTAAGGTGTCCCCTGAACGTGTCTGAAGTTTCAGCTCAAAATACCCATAGATTTTTTTTAATTAATTTTTTTTAACTGCCTATTTTGAGCCATTATTACATATGCACCGATTAAGCGTACGTCCCCTTTAAATCTCCCGCTCCCCTGCTAAACAAATGAGATTTATATAAGAAGGAGGAAACAATGGAGTTTGAGACTCACTGTATGTAATTTCCATGTACTGAACTCTTGTTATTTAACTATGCCAAGATAAATTCAATTTTTCATTCGATGGCACCTTTAAACAAGAATCTCTAGTTTTCATTCTTGCTGTTACTTTTACTTTTTTAATACTCAAGTACAATTTTAATGTAGTACTTTTTTACTTTTACTCAAGTATGATTCTGGCCAGATACTTTTACTTTTAATTGAGTAAAATTTTCACTCAGTACTTGTACTTTCACTTGAGTAACATTTTTGAGTACTTTTTACACCTCTGCTCAGTACCTCTTAGTTTGTGGCAATTATAAATATATTGTGCTATTAAAGTGGAAGAAGGTCCTTCACCAAGTAATATTTTCAGTTTGTCAGTTTCATGGAGTGACTGGAACTCCGGGATGATATGCTGTATTTGACAGTACAGTGTCTCTCTTAAGGTTGTGAATTTATCACAGTGGAGGAGGAAGTGTGCCTCCGTCTCAACTGCCCCTGATCTACATTCATTACAGACTCGCTCTTCTTTGGGTAACCATGTCTTCTTGTGTCGCCCTCTTTCTATGGCCAGCTGGTGGTCACTAAGTCTGTACTTGGTTAATAAATTCCTGTGTGTTGTATTTCTGACAGAGGTGAGATATTCGGCCAGGCTGTACTCTCTGTTTAGATTAAGGTAACACTGGAGACGACTCTGCTCTTTCGTTTGCTCTTTCCAGTGCTGCATGTATGCTTTTTTTCTCTTTACTCATAATTTCTTTAATTCTTACAGGGTTTTCTGGTGCAGTGATTTTGAATGCTTGCTTTGTCAGTTCTGACACCATTGCACAAAGATGACTTTTCTGAGCACTCAGTTCTTGTGTTTTTAGTGCTTTAAAATGAAGAGTGTCTTCAGGACTAGATTTTAAGTGTATCCAGAACTTTAAAGCTCTTTTTTTAATCATTAAATTGAGGGGAAGACGGCCTAGTTCTGCCCTACAGGCGTTATTAGGTGTATTTCTGTGGACATGAAGGATGCTTCTACAGAACTCTACATGTAGACCTTCTAAAGGATGTTTGTCCCAAGCCTTATGGCTGTAGTTACTCGCTGGACCCCACACCTCACTTCCATATGAGGCAATGGGCAGTATCACACTATCAAAGATCTTTGTCCAAATTCTGATTGGAATGTTTATTTTGAATAATTTAGTTCGTATGGCATGCATTGCTCTGCGGGCTTTTATAAGTAATGTTTTAATAGCCAAATTGAAATTTCCAGTGGGTGTTAAAACCAAACCAAGATAATTATATTGTAAAGAGTGCTGAAGAGTGGTGTTGTTTACAGTAAATGCATGTTTATATTCCAGATTTATGGGTTTTTTCTGAAATATCATAATCTTAGTTTTCTGGATGTTGACTTCTAAGGCCCAGTCATGGCAGTATTTAGTTAAAATGTCTAGGTGGTTCTTGAGACCTTCCGCCGTTTTAGACAGAATTAGTAAGTCGTCTGCATACAGTAAATATTTGACTTCTTTGTCAAATAGTTGTAGTCCTGGACTTTCTGACTGGTCCAGTAGATCTGCCAATTCATTAATATAAATGTTAAATAAAGTTGGGCTGAGGCAGCAGCCTTGTCTGACCCCTCGCTCTTGGGAAAAATATTCTGTTCTCTGATGACCTATTTTTACTGCACATTTATTTTGGTTATACATGTTTTTAATTAAGTCATATATTTTGCCCCAATACCACTTTGAATGATCTTATAAAACAATCCTTTATGCCAAATGGAGTCAAAAGCTTTCTTGAAATCTACGAAGCATGCAAATATTTTTCCATCTTTCTTTTGGTGTACGTGTTTGTTTATTAATGTGTGTAGTGTGTGAATATGATCAGTGGTTCGATGTTTGGGGAGGAAGCCAATTTGAGATTTGCTGATGACATTGTGCTGCTTTAAGAAAAACGAAATCCGAGAGTTAATTATAGAACAAAATACTTTTCCCAAATTACTGGTTACACAGATTCCTCTGTAGTTATTAGGGTCTGTTTTGTCTCCACTTTTAAAGATGGGAGAAATGAGCCCTGTATTCCAGACCTCTGGAAAAACACCTGAACTCAGAATCAAGTTAAAGAGTTTGAGCAGTGCATTCTGAAGTTCAGGAGAGCTGTTTTTTAGCATCTCATTTTTTATTTTGTCAGGGCCACAGGATTTATTAGATTTGAGAGATTTCAGCTTTCCACTAAGTTCTTGTTGGGTTATTGGATAATCTAGTGTAGCTCTCTCTCTCTCGGCCACTGTTACAAAGTTACTATAAATCGCAGTTGCGGCTCTTTCAATGAAACGACTGAAAATTATTGCGTCGTATCTATAGTTTTATATTTCCATAAGTGTTAAACATAGGTTTTGTGAGTTTTTACCTCAATTAACAGCAGTATATCTAGTGCGTCTGCTCAGAACGTCGTCAAGGCAATCTCTCTCTCTCTCTCTCTCTCTCTCTCTCTCTCTCTCTCTCTCTCTCTCTCTCTCTCTCTCTCTCTCTCTCTCTCTCTCTCTCTCTCTCTCTCTCTCTCTCTCTCTCTCTCTCTCTCTCTCTCTCTCTCTCTCTCTCTCTCTCTCTCTCTCTCTCTCTCTCTCTCTCTCTCTCTCTCTCTCTCTCTCTCTCTCTCTCTCTCTCTCTCTCTCTCTCTGGTGTGTTGCATGCTGGGTAGCGAGAGTGTGGCGTTTGGGTTGCATGTGGGGGAGCGCACGGTTTTTCAAGATTTTTTCTGATTTAACCGTTGTTTGTCTTTTTCTTTTCCCTTTTTCGCCCAATTCTTTGGGCATTATTTTTCTTTTTCCTTTTTTTCCCTTTTGTTTTTGTGTTAGTCAGTGTGATTGAGTGAGTGGGGAGCGTGAGGCTGTAATGACGTCTGCCCCGGAGCGGGGAGCGTCGCCTCTCTCTCTCAGGAATGGGTTCAGGTGTGCGCCGGAATCAGGCGCAACCATAGAAGATGTTCTCCTCGCCGTCGCGGACCAAATCGGCCACGAAAACATAAACTCGGCCTCTAGGATGAATAAAGCTGTTGTAGTGTTTCTAAAAAACGAACACTTAGTAAAAACTATGATTGAAAACGGAATTTGGGTTAAGGAAACGTACGTGCCCGTCACACCCTTATCTGCCCCGGCTACAAAAGTCACGGTTTCAAATGTACCGCCTTTTATTTCTAGTGATTCAATTGTAAAGGAGTTGTCTAGATTCGGGAAAATTGCTGGAGGGGTGAAAATGATTCCGCTCGGATGCAAGAACGCATCGCTAAAACACGTGTTGTCTTTTAGGAGACAACTGTATATGTTTCTAACTTCGCCGGACAAAACACTCGATGTCTCTTTCCGTGTGTCTCACGGAGACAGTTCATACATGCTGTACGCGAGCACAGACAGTTTACGCTGTTTTGAGTGCGGAGATATCGGCCACAAACGCTTCGTCTGTCCACATAAACAACGCGCCGAGGAGAACCAGGGCACGCAGACAGATGAGCAACAAATTGTAACGACGGAAGGCAGTGTACAGGCAGAGACGGCCAAAGTGATTAACACTGAGGTAAGTGAAGCGGTTAATGTTGTTAATGATAGTCAAATGCCTAGTGTCAGTGCTGTAAATGTTCAGCAGAGTTCTGATGGTGCTAAAGCTGAAGAGGCTTTGAGTAAGAGGTGTGTGGAGAGTAGTGATGATGAGGTGGATGGACAGTCTGCAGTCACTGAAGGAAGCATTAGAGATGATGAATCCTGTTTTGATGTGGATATGGATAAGGCTTATGAAGGAGAGTTGTATACTGTTGAACAGATTAACAACTTCTTGGATGAAACCAAAGGCAAAAGTGTTGAACTTGTAGAGTTTTTCCCTGATTTAAACAAGTTTGTTGATTAAGTGATAAAAATTCGCAGTGAGTGCAGCAATGAAGTTCTGTCCCAACAAAAGAGATTTAGGTTAAAGAAACACATAACGGCAATTAGGCAAAGTTCAAAGAAAGTTCGAAATAAGAGAAGTAAATTAAAATAAGGATCACATGGGTGTCTACAACTCTTTCGGGTTTCTCTTTACTTTTCTGATTTTATTTAATCTCCTTCCCTCTTTTATTTCTATGGATATCCTGAGAGTAGGATCTTTGAACATAAATGGGGCCAGGGATGGAAATAAATTAGCTTTGTTAAAAGAGTGTATTGGACCTAAAGAGATTAATGTGATGTTTCTTCAAGAAACACACAGTGATGAAGCAAATGAAACAGATTGGGGTTTGAGGTGGGATGGTGAGTGTGTTTTAAGCCATGGCACTAATGTAAGTGCAGGGGTGGCAATACTTTTCTCAGTGAAAACAAAGATCAATATTTTATCAAAACGGGAAGTAGAAAAAGGAAGGCTCCTTGTTTTAAAAGTAGAAATAAACAGTAAGGTTTTTGTTTTTATTAATATTTATGCTCCCACAGTAGGAAGTGATCGAATTCAACTGTTTCAGAAACTTAAGAAAGTTCTTTATGATTTAGATCAAGATGATTTTTTAATTATGGGTGGGGATTGGAACTGTACTGTAGATTTTATCACTGACATGAATGGTGAAGAACCTCATCCATCATCTGCTCTATCCCTAAAAAATGTTATAAAACAATCAGAACTCTTTGATATTTGGAGAGGAAAGAATGAAGGAGTGAAACAGTACACCTGGATTAGAGTTACTAACAATAGAATTAGTGCTGCTCGTCTCGATAGATTTTATATGAAGAAAACTATGTATAATAGAGCAATGGACACACAAATAATCCCAAACGTTATCTCAGACCACCATATGATCACTTTACATGTGTTATTGTCACATACAACCCCTCGTTTTTATTTTTGGAGGTTTGACACCAAACTTCTTTTAGATCATGACTTCTGTGAAAATTTTAAACAATTTTGGAGTTATTGGGTAACTCAAAAAAGTGATTTTAACAATCTCCTGCAGTGGTGGGAAGTGGGGAAAGCTCAGATTAAACTTTTTAGTCAGCAATTTTTATCACATACAAGAAACAAGCTTAAATATACTGTATATGTTTTAGAAAAAGAGATGTGAAATTCAAAATAGCCTGATGAACCAAAATGATCCTTGTTTACAAGAACGCTTAAAGACAAAAAAACAGGAATTAAGAGATATATTTCAGGAGAGGGTTAAAGCAGCTTTGGTCAGAGCACGGTTTATATCGGTGCAGGATATGGATGCTCCAACAACCTTCTTCTTTAACTTGGAGAAAAAATACTCCCAATCCAATGTTATGCATGGCATTCGAAAAGCAAATGGGACAGTTACCTCAGATCCTCAGGAGATGAGAAGGCTTGCTGTGGACTTTTACACTAATTTATATGCAAAAGAAGAGACTGACTTCTATCCATCAAGTGACTTTTTTAATGGTCTGCCAGTATTGGATGAACAAACTGCACAAACTCTTGAAAGTGACCTGTTTTTCGGAGAAGTGATGGAAGCAGTTCATCAGCTTAATAAAGGGAAAGCTCCAGGCATTGATGGTCTGCCGGCAGAGTTTTATAAGTCCTTTTGGGAAGTTATTGGGCAAGATTTGGTTTGTGTTTTAAAGGAAAGTTTTAATCTGAATATGCTCCCTAAAAGTTGTCAGCGGGCCGTTCTCTCTCTAATCCCCAAAAAAGGAGATTTGCTTATGTTAAAAAATTGGAGGCCTGTGTCTGTACTCACTACAGATTACAAAATACTGTCTAAGTGCTTTGTTAACAGACTTAAAAAAGTGTTAGACAAGTTAATTTTTGAAGACCAAGCTTATTGTATTCCCAAGAAATCTATTTATGATAACCTGTTTTTAATGAGAGATATTTTAAGGTATACAAAACTGTACAATGTGGACTTTGGGATTGTTTCTCTTGATCAAGAGAAAGCTTTTGATCGTGTAGATCACCACTATCTCTTTTATGTTCTAAAATGCTATGGTTTTGGTGAAAAGTTTTTATCTTGGATAAAGGTGTTATACCATGACGCTTCATGTTTGATAAAAGTTGGAGGAGGGTTAAGCGTTCCTGTAAAAATGGAGAAAGGCATTAGACAGGGATGTCCGATGTCAGGACAGCTTTACAGTTTAGCAATAGAACCTTTACTTTGCATGATAAGGAAAAAATTAAAGGGCATAGTTATATCAGGAGGTTTAAGAAAAGAAGCTTTTGTTCTCTCTGCTTATGCTGATGATGTTGCTGTTGTAATTAAAAATACAGAAGATGTGCAATGTTTAGAAGAAAGCTTAGAAATGTATGGCAAACTTTCTTCTGCCAAACTTAACTGGGAAAAAACAGAAGCCTTATGGTTTGGATCCAAAAGTAATGATATTTTTAACTTACCTAAACTTCCCAAAAATGTTAAATGGAATAAAATAGGTTTTAAATATTTAGGGGTATTTTTAGGTAATGATGACTTTGAAAAGAAAAATTGGGAGGGATTAGTAGATAGGGTCCGCGCTAAGTTGTCTAAATGGAAATGGTTGCTACCCCAGCTTTCGTATAGGGGAAGAGTTCTGATCGCCAACAATTTGATCGCCTCAACACTCTGGCATAAGTTCATGGTCCTCGACCCACCGATGGTTTTAATCAGAGAGATTCAAAAGATGCTGGTGGACTTCTTCTGGCCTGGACAACATTGGCTAAAGCCAGCGATGCTCTACCTGCCGGTGCATGAAGGTGGACAGGGACTCATCGACATAAAGGCGAGGCTGGCAACCTTTCGATTGATGGCGGTCCAGCGCCTCCTCTATCATCAGCCTCACGTGTGGATGGACGTTGCGTGTGCCCTGCTTCTCAAGACCAGAAGAATGGGATTGGACAGACAACTGTTTTTAATGAATTTTAATGGAACTTCACTCGGAGGACTTACACCCTTTTATAGTAATATATTGGAGCTGTGGCAGACTTTTAATTTTTCCAGAGAATGGGGGAGTCCTGATGCCTGGATCCTGAAAGAGCCCTTATTTTTTAATGATCTTTTACACACTGTTTGTTTGTCCTCTGATGCCATTAGAGTCGCACTGATTAGTGCTGGGTTATCAAAGGTATCCGATCTTAGAAGAGGATGTGAATGGATGGAGGCAAAGGAACTGGCTGATATGGTGGGCTTCAGATCCGTAAGGACCACCCAACGGTTGTTTAACGAACTAGAGTTGGCACTCCCAAGAGCCGCAAGAGACTTTTTAAATGTTACTGCTCCAAAAACCTGTAAAGAGGCATATGGTTTCCCTGATTTTAAAATCTCCCTAAAGGATGAGGATTGGGAGGAAACCCCTGTAAACACAGTGAATATGAAAATCCCCGAGTTGAGTTGTTTTAGAACGTTAACCAGGAAAACCCTTTAAAAAAAACCCTTTTAAAAAACCCTTTGTGTTTAAAAACTGCAACTATAAAACTTTTAAAGACTTCAAAGGAACAAAATGGACTTCAGTGTTGGAGTCAGACTCTTCCCCGAGAGGAAGCTGGAGGTCCCTGTACAAAAGACCCATTGAGAAGAGAATAGGAGATCTTCAATGGAGAATTGTATATGGGATATTAGCTACGAACAGACACATAGCACGGTTAGATCCTTTAGTTGGGGAGGGATGTCCTTTCTGTGGTGAGTCTGAGAGTGTTTTACATGTTTTTATGCAATGTTCTCGTTTAAAAAATATTTTAGGATTGGCAAAATGTTGGAGTATAAGACTGGTGGGTTGTTTTAGTTTTAATCTGTTCATTTATGGCCCAAAGTACTCCGTTGATAAAAGGATGAAAGTGATTATTTTAAATTTTTTGTATGGTTTAATCAAGCTTGCAATTTGGGTTACAAGGAAAAATAAAGTGGAAGCAAAGGGGGGTGAAACAGATCCTGTTTTCATGGTTAATTGTTTTATTAAAAAAAGACTAACGTTGGAATATGCTTTTTACAAACTTACTAATAATGTGATGTTTTTTTATCATTTTTGGGGAGTTGATGGGTTTTTATGTGAACCTGATGGTTTTGAAGGATTTAAAATTAACATTTTTTGAGAAGGTTTGTAATTGAGTGTTTAAGGTGTTTTATTGTTTGTTTATTTATTTATTTATTCATGTTTTTATAGCTTGGGAATGTATAAACTTATGTGGGTTTTTTTCCCATAAAAGAAAAAGAAAAAAAAAAAAAAAAAAAAAAAAAAAGCTATTTTGTAATGTATAAATAAAGGACATTCTAAAAGTCAAAAAGTCTCTCTCTCTCAATTCAATTCAATTCAATTCAATTCAATTCAATTCAATTCAATTCAATTCAATTCAATTCAATTCAATTCAATTCTTCTTCTTCTTCTTCTTCTTCAATTCTTCAATTCAATTCAATTGGGCTTTATTGGGACTGTGTTATGATACTGTTGCCAAGCATAAACATGTAATAGGTTATACAGGTATAGACTGATAATTAAATAAAATAAAAGGAAGAAGAGAAAAAAAGAAAATCTCTCTCTCTCTCTCTCTCTCTCTCTCCCCCTGTTGGAGTGGATGTTGGGAAGGGTTTGTGTTTGAGAGCGGTTTGCTGTCGTGCGTGTTTTCTATCTTCTTTTTTCTGTATGTGTTTTTTCTTTTTTCTTTTTTCTTTTTGCTTTGTACATTTAGCTGTGTGTAAAGTTTAATATTGGGTTAAATTTAGTAGCGTGCCGTGCTTTTGCACGGTCCGCCTAGGAATGGCGTCCACAGGTGGAAGAACGCCATTATCTCTGCGTCATGGTTTCAGGTGTGTGTCAGAGTCTAACGCTATAGTTGAGGATGTACTGTTGGCGGTCGGTGAGCAGATAGGTTATGAAAATATAGTTTCGGCTTCGAGAATGAATAAAGCCGTAGTTGTGTTTCTTAAAACGGAATCGTTGGTTAATAAGGTAATTGAAAATGGTCTGTGGGTGAAAGAAATTTTTATTACCGTCACTCCGCTGTTTGCACCAGCAACAAAAGTGATTATATCAAACGTCCCTCCGTTCATTGAAAACGAAGTCATAGTGAGAGAACTTGCGAGATTCGGAAAAGTTGTAAGTGAGGTCAAAGCGGTTTCTTTAGGATGTAAAAATCTTGCGCTCAAACATGTAATATCTTTTAGGAGACACGTGTTCATGTTTCTGAATTCTCCGGATAAATTATTGGATGTATCGTTTAGGGTGAAAGATGGTGATAGCTCGTACATGATTTTTGCAAGTACGGAGAGTTTACGCTGTTTTGAGTGCCGGGAATACGGCCATAAAAGAGACGCGTGTCCTCAAAAGAAAATTTTGGACCAAGCTAGGACAAGTGAGACGGAAGAAACATTGGTGTGTAAAGATGTGGAGGTGAATCAGAAGCCAGGAGAGGAAACATCAGGCTCGGAAGAGGGTCCTGTGGCTGTGGCTGAGACGAATAAAGACAATGGATTGGAGGTGAGTGAGAGCGTTGTGAGTAACCTAAAGCACGCTGACAATGAAAAGCCGAGTTGTAGCAGTGTAAATGGTACTGCACATGTAAAAGAGAAGTTCGTAGATAGTGATGTAGGCTTACACGTCAGTGGGCAGCTGTCTGCGAGTATAGAGGAGGAGGAGGAGGATGTTGAAGTCATGATGCAGAGTCAGGATGATATGAAGGATGATGAGAGCTTGTCAGATTTGTTAGATCTCTATAAAGCTGATGATGATTTGTACTCTGTGGAACAGATAAATGCTTTCTTGGATGAGACTAAAGGGAAAAGGGTAGAGATAGGAGATTTCTTCCCTGATAAGGAAAAGTTTGTTGCTTCTGTAGTGTGGGCACGTAAAACGTACAATCTTACTGTGTTATCCCAACAGAAACGCTATAGGCTTAAGAAGTACATAACGACGATTAGACAGGATAGAAAGAATGTGAATGAAAGAAGAGTTCGAGGTAAAGCTAAATAGACAGTATGGCTTTATACATGCTTTTGTGTGTGTTTTTTCTTCTTTCCTGCTTTTCTTTCTATTCTTTCTTTTTCATGGAGTATCTCAAAATAGGTTCTCTTAATGTGAATGGTTTGAGGGATAGGAAAAAGCAGGCTTTAGTTTCAGAATACTTCAATATTAAGAATATTGCAGTAGGTTTTCTTCAAGAAACCCATAGTAATGTGAGTAATGAGTCTGAATGGGGTTTGTGGTGGAAGGGAGAATATGTTTTAAGTCACGGCTCTAATGTTAGTGCAGGAGTTGCGATTCTTTTTAATCCAACTTTAAAAATAAAAATTGTATCTACATATGATATAGAACCTGGAAGACTACTTTTAGTAAGAGTTGAAATACAAAATTTTTATTTTCTTTTTGTTAATATATATGCTCCTAATGGGGGAACAGAAAGGGTTCTTTTATTCGAGAAATTAGGTCGTGTTTTAAAAACTCTTAGTGTAGGAGATATAATTATAATGGCAGGAGACTGGAACTGCACCTTGAATTTTAATATAGATAGAAATGCTGAAGAACCTCACCAGAAATCAGCCTGTGTATTATCTAATATGGTAAAAAATTTAAATCTTGAAGATATTTGGAGAATAAAAAACCCAATGCTTAAACAATACACTTGGGTAAAAGTCACAGATGGTAGAGTTCATGCTGCTAGATTGGATCGTTTTTATATTTCTCGCGATTCAAGAAATCGAGTGGGTAATGTTAATATTATTCCAAATATAATTTCAGATCACAAAATGATAACAATGGACTTTGTCATGTTGAAAGAAAGTAAAAGGAGTTTGTATTGGTATTTTAATAATAAGCTTTTACAAGATAATGTTTTTTGTGAGAATTTTAAATTGTTTTGGGAAATATGGCGAAAGCAAAAAGGAAATTATAGTGATATTAAACAATGGTGGGACATTGGAAAAGTGCAAATTAGAGTTTTCTGTCAGCAATATTCATCTTATTCAAAAAGGACATTAAAGATCAGAATACAAGACTTGGAGAATGAGATTTCTGACATAGAAGAAAAAATGATGGCGAGGAATGGACTTCAATTGGAAACTGCCCTTTCTGAGAAAAAGCTTCAGTTGAATAATTTATTGTATGATAAAGTGAAAGCTGCCCTTGTTAGGGCACGTTTTATCCAAAAGAAGGACATTGATGGACCTACAAAATACTTCTTCAATTTAGAACGAAAGAATAATCAAGGAAAATTGATGGTTGGTTTAAAAAAAGATGATGGTGTTGTTACTTATGATTCTTATGAAATGAGAAGAATTGCTGTTGATTTCTACTCTAATTTATATGCCGATAATGTCACAGATTCTAATTGTAGAGATGAATTATTTTCATATCTTAAAAAGTTGACGCCTGAACAACAGGAGGTTATTGATTTACCAGTTACTTTTCAAGAAGTGACAAAAGCTGTACATGATTTATCATCTGAGAAAGCTCCAGGTCTTGATGGGTTTCCATCTGAATTTTATAAACAATTCTGGAATGTGATTGGAAAAGATTATTTTGAAATGCTTTTAAGTTCAATACAGACTGGGTCTTTACCTAAGAGTTGTAACAGGGCAGTGTTGTCTTTGTTACCGAAGAAAGGTGATTTGTATTGTTTGAAGAATTGGAGACCTGTTGCATTAATGTGTATAGATTATAAAATCTTTTCGAAATGTATTGCCAATAGATTAAATAATTATATGAGTGTATTAATCATGAAAGAACAATCATATTGTGTAAAGGGGCGATGTATTAAAGATAACCTTTTTTTAATGAGAGATGTAATAGATTATGCAATGTACAAGGATTATGATTTGGGTTTAATATCTCTTGATCAAGAGAAGGCGTTCGACAGAGTTGAACATGCTTATTTGTTTGATTTACTTAAGGCTTATGGTTTTGGAAATGGTTTTATCTCATGGGTTAATTTATTGTATAATGAAGCTGAATGTATGGTCAAAATTGATGGTGGATTGAGTGTTCCTATTAAAGTAAAAAGAGGAATAAGGCAAGGGTGCCCTCTTTCAGGGCAACTCTATAGCCTTGTAATTGAACCACTATTGTGTAAATTGAGAGAACAGTTGACAGGTTTACACATTGAGGGGTCAAATATTTTAAATAATGTGAAATTATCCGCTTATGCTGATGACATAACTGTAATAATTAGAAACAGTGAAGATATTAAAATAGTTTTAGAAAATCTTAAATGTTATGGAAGAGCATCATCGGCAAAAATAAATTGGACAAAAAGTGAAGCCTTATGGTGTGGTTCAGAAAGATCTAATGTCCCACAGCTGCCAAATAATGTCACTTGGGGAAAAGATGGTTTTAAGTTTTTAGGAGTGTTTTTAGGTTCTAAGGTTTATAAGGAAAAGAACTGGGAAGGATTACTGGAAAAAGTGCGTCTCCGGTTATCCAATTGGAAATGGTTAATTCCTCAGCTCTCCTACAGGGGAAGGGTCCTGATAGTCAATAATCTTGTTGCCTCAACATTGTGGCATAAAATGGCTGTATTGGACCCCCCTGCTGCTGTCATAAAGGACATTCAGAAATGTCTTGTTGACTTCTTTTGGACCGGTCAGCACTTGGCTGAGACCTGCTGTACTTTACCTACCTCTGAATGAAGGGGGGCAAGGATTAATTGATATTGGCTGTAGGATTGCTGCTTTTAGACTACAAGCTGCCCAGAGACTTCTGTATGGGAAAGACGTTAGCTGGGCTCACGTGGCTTGTGGTCTTTTGAGGAGAGGAGGACAACTGGGTTTAGACCGACAATTGTTTTTAATAAATTTAAATGATACTGTATTAGTTGAAATAACTCCTTTTTATAAGTCCGTTCTAAAATCATGGAATGCTTTGAAAGTTGTACGAGAAGAAGGAATTGTAAGAGGATCATGGATTAAAGAAGAACCTCTTCTTTATAATCCTGCTTTACCTATAAACATCTTGAACTCTCATTCAATGCAAGCTGCTATGGTGAAGGCCCAGTTCATAAAAGTTTCTCATCTGTGGACTAAGAGTGAATGGATGTGTTCAAAGGATATGGCAGCAAAGCTTGGCATTAAATCACTTCGTGTTGCTGAAAGATTAAGGACTGAATTCTTATCTGTAATACCATCAACATTTACAGAGTTATTGAAAGACGAGGAAACAAAACCACAATATATTAATGAGATGGTTGAATTTCCAAATTTAGGGGTAAGTGCAGCTGTGGAGACAAGGGCAGGAGATGAAGGAAAGCTGTTGAGTTTTAAAACTCCAGAGCTTAATTTGTTTGCTGATATAGGAAAGAGAGCGATGTATTATACTTGTGTAAAAGTAATGCATTATGAGTCTTTAAAAGATGTTTTAGACTCTAAATGGCAAGGGATAGATGGGTTAGATGGATCACCTAAAGGTAGTTGGAGGACTCTATATAAACGTCCTATTGATAAGAGAACCGGTGATCTACAGTGGCGTATAATACACGGGATAATAGCTACTAATAGACACAGGGCACATATTGATCCAACTGTAAGGGATGAATGTCCTTTTTGTTTTGAACATGAAGATATGTATCATTTATTTTTGCAGTGTGAAAGATTGAAGCCAATGTTTTTATTGTTGGAAGATTGGAGTAAGAATTTGAATTTTGAATTTACTTTAAACGGGTTTATTTATGGCCCGAAGTATAAATATCAAAATAGAAAAACTGATGTCTTAATTAATTTTTTATATGGTCAAGCAAAGTTAGCTATATGGCTAACAAGGAAAGAAAGGATGAATGGGGGTGTTTCTACTGATGTTAACATGACTTTAAAAGGACTGATATCTGCCCGGCTTACTGTTGAGTTCACATACTATAAAATGGTTGGAGATCTTGATGCTTTTAAACAAACTTGGGCTTTGAATGCTGTTTTATGTGATTTAGAAGATGGAAATTTACACATGAATGTATGAGATTTTTTGTATATTGATGTAAATTTATGTATTTTGTAAATACTGTTTTATTGGTAATGTTATAATTGTTAAAATAAAGAAAAACTAAAAGTCTCTCTCTCTCTCTCTCTCTCTCTCTCTCTCTCTCTCTCTCTCTCTCTCTCTCTCTCTCTCTCAATTCAATTCAATTCAATTCAGATAGCTTTATTGGCATGACAAAAAATACATTTTGTATTGCCAAAGCAATTAATTTTGTCATGCATATATTGGCGAGGTAAATAAATACAGAGAGCAGTAATGAGATTGAAAAGAAAAAGAAAAAAAAAAATGAAAGGAGAGGGTTTATTCTTTGTCCCTCATAATATGACAGGAGGACACATACTCTGCTGCCAGGTGGACACACTTCTCTTTCTCTCCTAAAATATAACAAAGTTTCTCAATGTGGCTTGCTTGTTGGAATTCAGGTAGAATTTGACCAATTTGGGTGAAATATGTTTCTCTAATATTATTATATTTGCTGCACTGTGTAAGGAAATGTAGTTCATCTTCCACGACTCCATCGGAGCAGTTTGAACAGAGTCTGAGTTCTCTGGCTCTCCAGCTCTGTTTGTGTCGGCCCGTCTCTATGTACAGGCTGTGGTCGCTCAGACGATACTTCGCCAGGAGCTTTCTCTGACGATATTCTTTAATTTTTATTAAGTAAGGTGCCAATTGATACTCTGTCTTTATTTTGTGAAAGTATTTTAATTTGTTTATTTGTGCTGCTTTGGTCTGCCAATCATGGGTGTATTTTTCCTGGGTTCTTTGACCTATTTCTTTAATTTTTGAGAGTTTGAATTGAATTTTTGAATTTAGTTGGTGTGTTTCTACTAAATAGTGCAAGGGGTCATTCTCTGGGTGTCCTGCCCTGTATGAAAGAGCACAGTGATGGTAGGCATCTGCCTGTGAGTCTGACAGATGAAACCAGAACTTCGCTGCTCTCTTCTGGATTTCAGATAAGAGAGGGAATCTGCCCAGTTCTGCCCTGCAACCCAGACTAGGGGCCTTTCTGTGGAGACCCAGGATATTTTTGCAGAATTCGAGGTGGAAAATTTCAATAGGATTTTTGACCCACGATTCATAGTTTAATTTAAATTTGGGGCCCCCGGATTTCACAGCCGTACAAAAGAATGGGCTTGATGATGGCATCAAAAATTTTCATCCACAGTTTTATGGGTGGGTTGAATTTGAACAATGATTTTCTTATATTGTAATAAGCCCTGCGTGCCTTATCGGTCAGATCTTTCATTGCCATTTCAAATTGTCCAGAAGCTGAGATTGTGAGACCCAAATAATTATAATATGTGACATGATTGAGAAGTGTTCCCCCGATTGTAAAATTATATTTTTTGTCAGTAAGGCGAGTTTTTTTTTTGGAAGATCATGATTTTGGATTTGTCCATGTTAATTGGTAAGGCCCAGTCGCTACTGTACTGCTCTAGAATTGAGAGGCTTTCATGCAGTCCTTCTTCATGAGGTGACAGCAGCAGAAGGTCGTC